>NC_074670.1:18534718-18814718 GCF_029448725.1 Salvelinus fontinalis | reverse complement strand
GTGTATATGTGTGTTTGTGTTCCCGGTGACACAGATTGATGGAGGGAGAAGACAGAGGCTGAGGTGACTGTGCTGGTGGCGGTGGGGGAGGTAGGTAGAGAGTAGAGCATGCAGGATAATAGAATCAATACTATTGTCTGTAACATACCTGCCGTTGGGCTTTCAGTCTGGTCCCAGTAGCCAGTCAGCCATCAGACCCAGCCGCCGTAGAGCAAAGACAGAGAAGAGAGGGGGGGACAAAGAGAGAGAAAAGGAGGGGAAATGCAGGCATTGCCGCCTTCTTTTTTTATTTGCCGCAAATGATGGTGAATGAAGATGGAGTGTTGAAAAAGGCTAAGTTTGATTCCTTTGTGTTTTTTAAACCTTTGTGTTTTGCTTAGTGCCTCTGCCGCCAAGATGCACTGTAACTTTGGGTAGAGGAAGATACCGTCCTTTTGTGTCCCTGTACCTATATTTGTGTGTATATGCATGTATGTGCGTGTCCTTGTGTGCCTGTGTCTGTGTGTGTGTTTAATCAACAACTGAACCATCAGAGGACACATGTTGAGGGAGACATGTTGTCCACATGTCTGTGTCGGTGTAGCTGCTATTCTATGTGCTCATCTTGTTTCTCCTCTAGATTCCCAGATTGCTTTAGTCAATCTGTCTCTGCTTTTCTGCATTTGAAATTATCTTTCTCACACGTTGATGATATTTCATTTAGAATGATGAAAGGGTATTGGGAACTCGTTTAAGTTGGTAGACATGTTGATGTGGTTTATCAGTATATGGCTTTTCTCAGCACCTGCGTACACACCATATGTGTGTTCAAAAGCAGAATTTAGTTTGAGATTGCAGTATTGCGGTAAAAACGATATTTACAGATCCAACTGAAGTGTATTATTAATATGGACTTGTAACTTGAACCGCAGATAAATACATAATTCATTAGTGTGTGAAGTTGTGAAAAATGTCTTCAAATGGCTCTTCTTTCCTTTCTGTAAAGACTCACCCTGTTTCACATTATTCACATTAATCAACGTCTATTTATTTCTGACAGCTAAACAGACACGGCCAAAACTTGATTCTTTATTTAACTCATTGATTGTATTTTTCTCATTATTTGAAATTATTGTCACAAAGAGAATTTACCTGTGTTAAAGAGTAAGTCAGTGTGTCAGTCAGACTGTCTACCAATAGGTGGCACTGCTTTGCCAAATTTTCTCTCACAGAACTTTTGCTCTTGGCACTACAGTAGGATATATTGGACGTAATGTACTTAAGTAGTTATTCAAACAAATAAACATGTTTGAGAGAAGTGTATGTACAGTAACATGTTCTTATTTCATAGTGTTTGATTGTCCCTTAGAATGACGCAATTTCATTCCCTCCCTCCGCAGGTAGAGTCGGACATTTTGGAAAATTGTATCCAGTGACATCCTGCTAAGATGGATCCGAAGGCTTCTCTCTTCACCCTTACACATCCTCCTTTAACCCTACACGACCATCATGTCCTGTGTCCCCATCTCACCCAGTGAGTGAGAGCACAGCTCCTGTCCTTCATTTGAACCACTGTCAGACTAACAAAGGCAACATCTACCTGTAATTGCCAGTGAAGACAGGGAGACAGTGGCTCAACCAGTAGGAGTTAGAAGAGAGAAAAGGGAGAATTGCTCTTTAAGTCCTCGTAAGCAGATGTAGCCATTCTTGGCCAGTAGCTGGTTGCCCCAACAACATAGAGTTGTTAAATTGCAGAGCAGTCTCACACAATCAGGCTGGAGATTGTCAAGTGTTACATAGTGGTATCTTAAGGGTAGAGGAATTATACTGACTGGGACTATTTTATTCTGATTGACACAGCTCAGTGGACTGCATAGGGTGGTCCATAGAGGCAAACGTCTCTAAAGAGCTGTTAGAGAAATGATTCAGAGCCGAGGTTATTAAGAGAGTATATTACATATTAACAGAATATATTAGGTATGAATACACACACTGTTAATCAGTATATATCTAGTAGGTATGTATTATATTGTATGTTATACCACAGCATTGTTGAATACTTGTTTCTGATTGGCGAGAATGGACATTAACAAGTTGTTATACAGAATGTCTGGAATGTATATTCATTATATTACATGTTTCATATTGATCAGATTTGCTGCGTTTCTGTAGCAAACCCACACAGGAGCCGGCCGGTTGCCGCAGAAATGAAAATGTCAGACGAGGTCATAGCTTTTTGTCGTCGGTGCGACTATGCGGTTCTTTTTTCTTTCGTAAAAAGACGTTTCATCCATCAGACCATGTTTGCTAATGTGAAACACCTGTGGAACTACTTTTCCCAGCATGCCCCTCTGTCCCTGAGACCCTTAACCTGTGAGGTCATAGTAGGTCACAGGTGAGGTCCTCGGGAACAGGGCTGCATTCATGTTCATCATTGTGGAGCAAAAGAAAAGAGAAGAGTCGCTGTGGAAGATGACTTACTGTTTTTATACATCAATGAACTCCTTGTTATTTCACATAGACTGTTCCAGTATAAAGAATGCAATGTATAGTGTTTAAACTGGTGTTTCCTTTTAAAGTGATCATAGTTAGAGTTGCTTCCACACATCTGAATACCAAACAAAATCCCAGACTTTGACACAGTGGTTGGATGTCCCATGTCTTTGTATCTGATAATGGTACACACAGCCCTATCCATTCTGCAGGACTCTACTGAATGTTGTGGTACTTAAGTACTTGTCTGAAGTGTGATTCCCTCTTAACAACAAATAGCTGTGGAAGAGGATGTCTGTCTGTAGTCTCCAACTGCAGGAGTGACCTTAGGGGGCCCACCCTATTGGCTGGCTTTCTGTTCTAACCCATAATCAGAGCCAATCAGAAGACAGCCAAGGGTGGTGACCCTGTCAAAGTTATCTTCGAAGACAGCTAATGATCCATGTGAAATAAAGTATTTATACACTGTTACTGTATTTTGTTACTGTATTTTTTACTGTATAAATTGTATGTTTTAATTCGGAAATAAAGACAGAGTAATTTAAACGGTGTGGCAGTCTGTGTGAACGTGTGAAGAGGAGCATGCTATGAGCAATGTCTGGCATATCTACATGTGAGAGACTGTGTAAAACCTCCCTGTATGTATTGTTATTTTTTACTGCTGCTCTTTAATTACTTGTTACTTTTATCTCTTATTCTTATCCATATTTTTTTTAACTGCACTGTCGGTTAGGGGCTCGTAAGTAAGCATTTCACTGTACGTAAGCATTTCACTCACCTGTTGTATTCGGTGCATGTGACTAATTAAATTTGATTTGATTTGACATGCTATCATCTAATTGAAGACAATGTTAATGTGGCTGCTGACACTGAAGCACTAACTACAGCTGCAAAGCCATTAGCAAACATTTAACATATCCCGGACTATCATCTTGGTAATGTACAAACATGCAGTCATCCAGAAATATCATCCTGCTGACCTCCCAGTCACACACAAGATATTAATGGAGAGGATTTCAACCCTTAAATGTAAATAAACAGAACTGAATGTACATTTAGCTTTACTGCATGAAGTGTCAGTTCATCAAAGTGCCCTTGTTGGCTACACACACAAAACTAGGCACACACACACACACAGTCTTGTACAGCTAACCTTGTGGGGACACACAATTCAGTCCCATTCAAAATCCTATTTTCCCTAACCCCTAAACTTAACCCTAAGCCGTACTCTTACCCTTACCCTAAACTTAACCCCAAAACCTAACCCTAACCCTAGCTCCTAACCCTAAAACTAACCCTAGCTCCTAACCCTAACCCTGAACGTAATTCTAACCGTAACTAACACTAAATCTAACCTTAACCCTAAACTCCCTAGAAATAGCATTTCACCTCTGGGTACAAACACAATGTCCCAAATTGGTGTCACGCACACTCTCTCTCTTTCACTCTCTCACTCTCACTCTCTCTCTCTCACTCTCTCTCCCTCTCTCTCTCTCATTCTCTCATTCTCTCACTCTCTCTCTCTCTCTTTCACTCTCTCACTCTCACTCTCTCCCTCTCACTCTCTCTCTCACTCTCTCTCTCACACTCTCTCTCTCTCTCATTCTCTCATTCTCTCACTCTCTCTCTCTCTCTCTCTCTTTCACTCTCTCTCTCACTCTCTCTCTCTCACTCTCTCTCCCTCTCACTCTCTCACTCTCTCTCTCTCTCTCTCTCTCATTCTCTCATTCTCTCACTCTCTCTCTCTCTCTCTTTCACTCTCTCACTCTCTCTCCCTCTCACTCTCTCTCACTCTCTCTTTCACACACACTTGCCTTCTCTCTTTTTTGCCTTCTCTCCATCTCTCTCTCTCTCTCACACACACACACACACACACACACACACACACACACACACACACACACACACACACACACACACACACACACACACACACACACACACACACACACACACACACACGTATTTGTGGCCCTCCCTCCCCAGCTGGGAAGCCAGGGTGGCTGCCTGACTTGTTGTCTGACTCTGGCAGTCCTGGAGCAGACTCTTGGCCAATATTGATTAGCCTGTCTGTGTGGAGACAGATGAATGCTTTAGTACCCAGCTCACCATGCCACTGGAAATATATTAACTTGGTGTATTAGGCACCCTGTCTGGTTACCATGGAGACACAGAGAGAGATTGGGAGAGTGGGGTTGTGGGGAGGGGGAGGGGGATATGGGATGTGATGAGGCAGTGGGCTTGATTGGTAGTCTCTCTCTCTCTGTTCTCCCTTCTCTCTCTTGTTTTCTCGTGATCTCTCTTTTTCTCTCTCTCCATGTCTTTAACCTTTTTTTCAATGTCTCTCTTTCTCTTTCATTAATTAGGGATTGGCACTTTTTTCCATCACTCATTATCTCAATGATTTCAGTGTCCTCCACTGCTCAGGGTTTATCCCTCTTAGTTTTCATTTCCCTTTCTGTTTCCCTCTCCCTCTCCAGACCACCAGTGAGCCTTTTTCATTTTTGTTTTGGCTCCCTCACAGACAAACTTCCACTCTATATCGTTACACTTTCATGAGCATTTTGCACTCTCTCTCCCCCCCCCCTTGCTAGTTTTCCCCTCCCCCCTTCCTCCCCCTCCCTCTCTCACTCCATCCCTCTGCTCTGCAGTAAAACTGGTGCATTGTGGTAGCAGAGAGAGGGGACCACAGACAATGGAATTGAGAAGAAAGGTGGGGAAACCGACACAGGCAAAGGGAAGGCTTTGGTGCTCCTCCTATACCTAGCCATGAAGTGGGAGAGCATTTCACATGTATTACACTGTCATTCTCAGATTTAAGTGGATTGGTTTAAAGACACTTACACCTCAAGTGAAGATGAACATCTGCTCTGCACGGCTCAAAGACACAGCATTTCATTTAGTGTGTCATGCAAATGGAATATCCATGGAATCCGAATTAGAATTATATGTGAAAATCCGTATCTCAGTGACATCCTTTATGACATCATACATTCATATTCAACAATACAGTAAGTTTTGGAACCTCAACCAACTTTTCCCATATGACAGCACATCATCCTGAAGATGTAGAAGTGGGGGTTGTGGGTTCTCTGTGCAAGCATGTTGTTCAACCCCTCTCCTAGCTGCTATCATTGCTTTGTGGAGGTTGAATACAGCATACGTCTGTGTTGGGGACACGTCCTCACCGAATACGACAATCGAAATGTAGACTCGTTGTAAGGTTCTGTATTTATTTTCTTAGTCAACCTTGTGTTCTGTTTCGTTGTGTTCTTGAACGTAGCCCTGTCTTTCATTTTTGTTCATTGATTTCACCTGTGTTAGTTACTCACATGGTCTCATCAGCTCCTTATTTAGTTCAGTTCATTCTGCTTGTGCCTTTGTGAGGTATTGTTCGTTTTGACTCTACTAAGCCTTTTCTGAGAACCAGTTATAGCCTTCAGTTCTAGTTTTGAGTCATGTACCTGTTTGCCTACCTGTGTATGATCATTGCCTGCCTGTGACTACGATTCCTGCCTTCTGCGAAGGTGAAATAAACACCTGCCGCACTCTGCGCTTGAATCTACACCTTTTTCTCCCTGAGTATTCATTACAGAATACCTCACCTAAAACGGAATGGATTCAGCGGAGCTACAGCGGCGCCTAACCCAGCAAGAGTAGCTTATGGAGGAAATCTGCCATCTTCTCCACCAGCCTATCCCTACTCCTCCGATGCTAGGAATCGTAACCCATTGCCCTCCTTCATTCATATCCATGCCTGGAAAATATGACGGTTCACCTGGAAAATGTCAGGGATTTCTGATGCAATGCTGCAAATACATTGAGCACAACCCCCACTAACTTCACTACCAACAAGAGCAGGGTGGATGTTGTTGTCTCTACTCATGGGCAAAGCCCTGGATTGGGCCTCCGCCATATGGCCTGCCAAAAGCACAACTCGGATCCAAGACCCATTTCCACACCCTCTTCAAAGAGGTATTCGATCCCTCTCCTTCCGGCCATCCTATAGGAGACCTCCTCATAGAACTTCAACAAAGACGCAATTCAGTATGCCCTCGCGTTCTGCAAAATGGCTGTAGGGAGTGGATGGAGTGAGGCTGCTTTACTTACCGTCTACCGAAGAGGGTTCAAAACGGAACTTCAGGTGGCGCTGGCCTGTAGAGGTGACCTTCAGGATTTAAATCAATACATTCGTATCTCCATCGACCACCTCATCGCCGACTGCCGAAGAACTCTACCACCCAGGAACCCGACACCTTCTCTTTCCATGATTCCGTCATCCGAGTCTTCCAGAGCCCATGCAGTTGGGCCATGATTAACGCTCCCTGAATGACGTCACGGTCAAACCGTGTCCCTCATCCTCTGATCCCAGCGACCATTGAACAAGTGGGCCGCCCCAACATCTATACAAAACTCGACCTGCGAGGTGCATATAACCTTGTCCGTATTCGTGAAGGCAACGAATGGAAGACGGCCTTTATCACCGCACTATAAATACCTGGTCATGCCCTACGGCCTTACTAACGCCCCCGCCGTCTTCCAATCCTTTATGAACGAGGTTTTCCAGGATATGATCAACCGCTTTCTCATCGTCTACATTGATGACATCCTGATTTAATCCCTGAAGGAACACATACAGCATGGGCAAAAGGTTCTTCAATGGCTCCTTGACCATAACCTTTATGTGAAGACTGAAAAGAGCACCTTCCATGTAACCTTGGTAAACTTCCTCGGTTTCGTACTGACACCTGGAGGGGTCAGCATGGATGAGAACAAAGTCACTGCCATCAGTAACTGGCCCAAACACACCACCGTTAAGGACCTCCAACGTTTCATTGGGTTCTCCAACTACTATTGCCGTAGTTCATTTGGAACTTCAGTTCTACTGCCGCAACCCTTACCAGCCAAAAGACCCGGACCCTTCAAAGGACTGATACCACCCTGACTGCTTTCAACAACTTGAAACGACTCTTCACCTCAGCTTCTGTCCTTCGCCAACCTGATCCGACCCTTCCTTTCACCCTGGAGGTGGATGCCTCCGAAGTAGGAGCCATACTCTCTCAGTGGGTGGGAACATATCCATAATCACATGCCTGTGCCTTCTTCTCCAGGAAGTTATCCTCCGCAGAGGAATTACGATGTGGGGAAGAAAACTCCTCGCCATCAAGCTGGCCCTCGAGGAGTGGTGCCACTGGTTGGAGTGCGCACAACATCCCTTTCTCGTCCTAACAGATCATCGCAATCTGGAATATATCAGAGGGGCCAAGAGGTTAAACTCCAGACAAGCCCGCTGGGCTCTCTTCCCATGCTTCCATTTTCATGTTACTGACATCCCTGGAAAGAAAAACATAAAAGCTGATGCTCTCTCCCGCCAGTTTGACCTTCCGACCAGTAACTCAGACCCTACACCCATTCTTCCTTCCTCTTGCATTATGGGACCGGTACAGTGGGAGGTTCTCTCTGCCATACAAGAAGCCCTAACCTCAGACCTGGCTCCTCCTGAGACACCAGCTGGGAGGAGTTGCATACCAGCAGCTGTCAGACCACAACTGATGCAATGGTGTCACACGTCCTTGGGGTCAGGACATCCGGGCATTACACAAACCACCGAACTTCTAACCCGTAAGTTCTGGTGGTCCTCACTGGCATCCGACGTAAGGGATTACGTACACTCCTGTCCAGTCTGCACCCAAACCAAAAGCCCTCGTCATGTCCCTTCCTGTAAGCTGCAAACTTTGCCAATCCCTCACAGACCCTGGTCCCACATAGCTGTTGACTTCATCACAGACATTCCTGAATCCTCTGGTAACACCACCATCCTTGTCGTAGTAGACCGTTTTTCAAAAATGTGTCGTCCGGTTCCTCATCTACCTAACGCCATGGAATTGGCTGAGTATGTTCCAGCAGGTGTTCCGTCCGTATGGGATTCCGGAGGACATCGTCTCTGACCGCAGGCCCCAATTTGTCTCCCGGGTGGGTGTGGCGAGCCTTCTGTGACCGACTAGGGGTCACCCTCAGCCTCTCCTCCGGGTACCCCCCCCCCCCCCCCCACCCCAGACCAATGGGCAGACGGAACACCTGAACAAAGAAATGGGGAAGTACCTCCGCCAATAATGTTCTGCCTCTCCACATGACTGGAGTCTGTATATGGCCTGGGCCGAATATGCGCAGAACTCACTCATGCATTCATCCCTCTGCCTTACTCCGTTTCAGTGTGTACTTGGTTACCAACCCCCTGTTACCCTGGGAGGCGGAGCCTGGTACTGTCCCAGCTGTCGACGACTGGTTTCGGCGTAGTGAGCGGGTATAAAAGACTGCTAACCGGCATCTGCAGGAAGCCTCTAATACCCAGAAACGCTTTGCCGACAGATGCCGCCGACTTACGCCACTCTTTGACCCCGAACAGCGTGTGTGGCTCTCTACAAGAGACATCCAGCTCCGCCTCCCCTGCAAAAAGTTCTGTCCTCGCTTCATTGATCCCTTCAACATAACACATCGCATCAACCCTGTCACGTACTGCCTCCAGTTACCCCGCCAGTATAAAATCTCCTCGTCCTTCCATGTCTCTGTTAAAACCGGTCACCTACAGTTCTTTTCATCCTCCAGTCTCAACCCACAGTGCGCCCCCACCGTTGGACGTCGGAGGGGAACCTGCCTACGCCATTCAGGCCATCCTTGATTCCGAATGCCTGAGGTCACATCCACTATCTAGTGGATTGGGAAGGTTATGGGCCTGAAGACCGGTCCTGGGTCCCCGACCAGGACATCCTCGACCCAGAGATGATTCAGGCATACCACCGTAACCGTCCGGATCGTCCCGCTCCCCGACCTTGGGGTCGACCCCCGAACAGACCCACTGGACATCAGTCTCAACGCAGAACGTCAGATCAGTCCACGACTTTGTCGAACGAGCCTGCCAGATCTCGCCCCCGATGTAGGCAGCTGCCTCTGCTCCCCCGCCCTCTCCACCCTCCGGTGCAGTTGGGTTGCCAGGCGGGGGGGGGGGGGGGGGTCAATCTTGTCTCCTGTTTTGTGTTGTTGAACGTAGCCTGTCATTTTTTTTCATTGATTTCACCTGTGTGTTACTCACCTGGTCTCCTCATCAGCTCCTTATTAAGTTCAGTTCATTCTGTTTGTGCCTTTGCGTTATTGTTCGTTTTGACTCTACTAAGCCTTTTTTCTAGCTCATTTGTGAGAACCAGTTATAGTCTTCAGTCCTAGTTCACCTAGCTGTTTATGACCATGTCTGCCTGTGACCACGATTCCTGCCTTCTGCAAAGGCAAAATAAACACCTGCCGCGCCCTGCGCGTGAATCTACACCTTTTTCTCCCTGTGTATTCTTTAAACTCGTGCTTTAAAAAAAACTAGGGAATATATTCAATAACAACCAGAAAATGATTGAGGCAGGGCGAGTTGGTGAGAACTGATCCTGTTTTATTTAGGCACAGCAATATGGGTTATAAGATAAGAACTTGGAACTTTGTTTCTCAGGGAAAGGCTATGGAAGCTGAAGGAGATCCTAAATGCTGAGATCATGGCGGCGGAATTTGACAAGAAGATGAATGATGGTACAAGTCCTGCTGTCTGCATCACTCCTAACAAAATAGTCCCTCAAATGGCTGAATACTCTGTGCTTTCCTCACTGCTAATGGTGTTGGGAGACGACATTCAATTGTTTTTGGAGAGTTCGATTACAGTGGATTTGGTTTTCTGCATACTGTAACAGTCATGGGTGTTCAAAGTTTGCTTTGCCTTTCAAGAATGGTATGGACATTTTATTTGATGCACACAACCGGTATGACTGAGAAATGGTCTTACCTTAAGATAAATGATGATCTACATCTATAGAGGATTTAAGACAGTTTGCTACAGCAGGAAAATAATTCTGCATCAACAGGAAATGAGAATTATTTGGATCATAATTAATGGACATTTGTGTAGTGGTTGATACTTTTTTCTTAAGGTAAAAACAAGTCTGAAATGTCAGTGTAAATTGCAAACTTCAGAGCTATTAAAACCTCAAACACTACATGTTTTACATTTCCTGCTTAGCAGGAAAGTTCCCCTGGGACGGGGTGATCAAATTAAGATCCTACATCTGTAACTGTAAGTCGCTCTGGATACGAGTTTTGGCTAAACGGCTCAAATGTACTGTTTATAACTCTAACTTCCCCCCCAGCAGCTCCTCTAGTGCATCATTATGCATTTTGATTCCCTTGGTGTTACACTGGGGGCAGTGTTTTACACTGGATGTAGCAGCAGACTATTAGATCATTTCAGCTCTGGTAAAAAAATTGACAAAAATGGAGCAGAGTTGGAAATCTGCACACACCCACACTTTCATGGGAGAAATGTAGATATTTTTCTCTCCTCCTCCCCTCTATCCATCAAACACAGTGTATGACGAGGGGTTACTGACAGCAGCAGACAATTTCATTGTGGCTGCCTTCAACCTGCCTCAAGGTGAGACATGATCCCCTCTCCCTTGTATTTCCTTTTCCTCACTACTACCTCACACCATATTTCAAAACATTTCTTTCATATCCAAACCTCTGTTACTTGCCATGGGGTGTGTAGCATCAGTAACGTCTTACCTTTTCCCAACCTGTCATCTGTGTGATAGGCTCTGTATAGTATGGGCTCTGTACAGTGGTGGAAAAAGTACTCAATTGTCATACTTGAGTAAAAGTAAAGATACATTTTAATAGAAAAATGACTCAAGTGGAATGCGCCCAGAAGAATACTACTTGAGTAAAAGTCTAAAAGTATTTGGTTTTAAATATACTTAAGTATCAAATGTACAAATACAAGTATAAACCATTTCAAATTCCTTATTAAGCAAACCAGATGGCACAATTATTCTTTAAAAAAAAAATGTATTTCCAGGGGCACACCAATTTACAAATGAAGCATTTGAGTTCGAGTCGGCCGGATCAGATTCAGTAGGGATGACCGGGTATGTTCTCTTGATAAGTGTGTGAATTAGACCATTTTCCTGTCAAATGTAACAAGTACTTTTGGGTGTCAGGGAAAATGTATGGAGTAAAAATTACATGAATTTCTTTAGGAATGTAGTAAAGTAAAAGTTGGCAAAAATATAAATACTAAAGTACAGATACCCAAAAACTACTTAAGTAGTACTTTTAAAGTATTTTTGCATAAGTACTTCACACCACTGGCTCTGCATAGTATGGGCTTTGTATAGTACTTTTATCAGTCTAACGATATACTTGGTTCTATACTGAACCATGTCAATCAAGACAACTTGTCATGTCAATGTAAATCAGTAAAAATGTTTTTGTTGCTTAAATTGTTGTCTGCTTCTTTCTTTCTTGTCATTTTTTGTTTGTTTTCCACCTATTATCTCTACCCAGCTTCTGGATGTTTCCCTCCATGTTGTGAGTGACTGTTTCCTCCTCCATTGTTCCTCCTGGCATGACCTTCCTGTTGAACCTCATGAACTCTTAGTAGCTCTGCTTAGCTATGGCCTCAACGTTTTAAAAAGATTCCAACTATTCTATGACTCAATCTATGATAGCAAGCTAGTTGTGCACCTGCTGTCAATATAATAGTTCATTAAAATAGTTATACTAAGACATATACAAAGTATTAAATAGATTTAATTTCCTATTGAATTCCTATGGTATTTCCTTTCTATTCTACCTTGTTCTAGAAATGTATAGGCTGTGTTGCATTTCCTCCCATGGGTTCCTCAGGATCTCAGGCTTCTGGTTATGTCTACAACTGTATCACCTGTCAGTGTCCTGTGAGTTCCCACTTGACTGTCCAAGTGAGTAACAAAACACCACCACATCCAATCTATTGACCATTCACACCGATTTGTTTCATCACTCAAATACCCTCATCTCCCCAATGCCTGGTTAAAAGACTTCATCCTAAACCCGCCTTAACACTGTCTGTGCAGATCTGTTTGTGTAGGTATGCCTGTGTAGGACTGTATGTAGTACTGCTTGTGTAGGCTATGTGTTACAAAACTGCATTTTCCCCTTGTGAAAACATCCACTTGGTGTCTTTCATCCTTGAAATGTTCTTAGCAGTAAAGTCAGAGGATGTTTTTGCACAGAAAGGCTCCCCAAGGCCCCCTTTAAGTTCTTGGCTTCTTTGTGTAAGGTGACAGTCCCCTCCCACACACCATGGTATTCATATCCACCCAGTGCTACACAATTACTGTTCAGCATATCACCCCTTTCAGTGCATCCCCCTAGAGGCTGTATTTAAATATTATCATTAGGAGGGCTCTGACTGACACTTGAGAACAGCTTGACCTCAAGGTTAGGGTGTTTCAGTGTGTGAGTGATAATGGCCTAGCCCTAGCATGTCCATCACTATACAGTACCCACTGCAATTCCTCACAAGCAGGACCCAGGTATGTCTTTAGATGAGAATCTCTCCCAAAAAGATGAGGTGAATTATTGAAGTCATGTTACGAAACCATCCCTTTTCCTGAAACTTCCATTTAGACATGATTCCTTTGTAGTGAGAAAAGATCAGAGGATTGTGCAGTCATGTCCCCTGACTTGCAGATCAGGACCCAGCAGGTGGATCAGTTTGAGGAGGTGACAGTAGGGATAGACAGGCTCTACTCTATCCCCTCAGCTGGTCTGCAACACCAGGGTACATTCCAGTTTGAGATCTACTCTGACCAGCGCTCCTTAGTCAGACTCTACTACCACCTCATAGGTGATGATAGTGTTGTAGAGAGACGTTCATTCAAGTCCCATATTCCTTTATGTGTGTTGTATGGTGGGGTCTGCCCATTCAACATCAATATGTAGCACGGTGCCCATTTTGTGGCAGAGAGCTTCACCACACATCTTTGTATGTATCTTTATAGTCGATGTGTCCTCTCTTGCTCTGTTATCTCTATCTCTCGGTGTTCTGAGTCTCTGACCTCTCTCTCCCTCCATCTCTCTCACTGTCCATTTCTCTCTCTCTCTCATCATCTCTCGATCTCTCCTTCCCCCCTCTCTCTCTGACCCAGTCATCCCCCAGGTGGTGGTAGGCCACAGTGAGCTGCAGGAGATATTTGATCTGTCACTGCTTCCAGGGGGCCGAATTGTCCCTGTGCATAGTGGATGGTCCCTCGCCCTCCTCCGTCTCCCTCTCTCCCCACGGCCTGTCTGACTTCTCTGCTACTGCTGCTCTTCCTCTCTCTGGGGTAAGTGAACAGGCTGTACACCACATACAAAGTACACTCTTAGAAAAAAGGGTTCCAAAAGAGTTCTTTGGCAGTTCCCATAAAATAACCTTTTTTGGTTCCAGGTAGAATCCTGATGAAGACATCTTGGCGGTTGAAACGTTGAAACGTTGTTGCTCCTAGAGTGTGTGGCTCTCCTTTTCTTTAAATAACTATTTTGGGTTCCATGTAGAACCGTCTGGGGAAAGGGTTCTTTCTACCTGGAACCAAAACAGTTCTAACCAGAAAAGTTTTTTCAAAAACAGCGTTTCCCAAACTCAGACCTCGGGGCACCAAGCGTTGCACAGTTGGTTTTTGCCCTAACACTACACTGCTGACTCTGATCAAATATTGATGATTAGTTGATTATTTGAAGGAGCTGTGTAATGCTAGGACAAAAACCAAAATGTGCACTCCCAAAATGACCCTTGTCCTATGGGGACAGCCGCAGAACCCTTTTAGGTTCTAGATAGCACCTTTGTGTCAGTGTCCCAGCTCACATACACAGAGCTGTAGATATACCTTTGACTGTGTTAGTATCCCTCCTCCCTCACAGATGGAGACAATCATTTATATTCTATAGGCTATAGTATAGACAGCTATTAACGCAGAGAGTGCCTTAATACCCCTTAGCCGTGGCATATTCACGATACCGTGCTTCTTCAGGCCGTATTGCTTTATTAAAGCCATGTTGCTTTAACAGCATTGGATTGCTTTTGTTTGCCGTGCTGCCAATAAAGATTGTTTGAATCTGAATGTGACTTAACCAGAGAAAGGGCTGTCCCAGGCAGTCTCAAATCCTATCATATCTAGTTTCCAGAACAGTAATGAGGTTCATGTTTGCTCAGTAACTGTGACACTATATCTAATTTCTTGGAGCCTGAAAAGATATGGCCACTTAAAGCTCCTATAGGACAAAAAATATTTGATTCTCCTTCCGAAAGGACATACATCCAGTCTTATATGACGGCCATCATACCCAATTCAGCACTCATACCAGAACTTTTTTATTTAGGCATTATGTCGTGTTTATTACAGATATTACCAAGGGGATATCCTAGTCCAGACATTGGTATAGGCTTACATATCATGGAGAAGCTCTCGTCTCGACTAACTCAGCTCTGTGTACCTGGTTGTTACAGGATTCTGCACTGGTGGTCGATAAAGGAGAAGAGTGATGTGGAGCAAGCTGAAGAGGATCCAGATTCTAGATGCCCAGTGCGGGAGATATATCTACTGAAATAAAAACTGTCCTATGACGCTCATCCATTCCCTTGTCTGTGACGGTGAAGAATATCTGGGTTTGGTCAGAGCAATCGGTCTTTAGCTGGTTTCACCACTAGAGGGCGATAAGCACATGTTAATATCTATAACTTCAGTGCTTTAAGGCAGGAGTCATGAAGATCGGTTGCCTTACTTTCCTGATGTAAGACATTATTTGTTATAATGACAATGATTAGGTTACTATTATCACCACATACTGTGGCATGGTGAGACCAGTGAATGCTTTATGGGACAGATTCAACACATTTTTATTTGTTCAAAGACCCTTACTGTTATGACAGATTCGATGTGATACATAATGAGACGTTTGTAATTAAGAAAGCCTCAACCCTAACCTAGCATTAACCCTTACCGTAAACCTAGCTTCATTTCCACATCTCGGCTCAACCCTAGCCTCAACTCTAACCCAAGCAAAAAATATAAATTGACTTCTTTCTATGATTATATACGGATTGTTAACTGATCGTTAACTGTGACAGACAGATGGGTTAACTATTGTATGAATTAACCCCTTCATTGGTTAAACTTGATGTGGCTCATGAGTATTATTAGTTCACTGTATTCTGGCTAGGTGGTTGTGAGACTATTGTGACACTGACCATACCATGATGGAGGGAACATGATCTGAGGAGAGGCGGAGCGTTACTGGCGTTATAAACCCTCAGTGTGTGTCTAAATATATACAGACATGACTCATCGTTTAACCCAGCCATTTAACAGGCGCTGAGGGTGTATTTTTTTCCAATGGGTTGTTCAGTTGTCTGGGCAATGGATGATGCATCAAGGGGCCTCCTAGCTAGAAGTGTATTCTGGATTTTATCAAACCTGGAATTAAAGTTTCCACTTCATGATATGCTATTGTGGTTTGTGGCTTTTTGACCACCTACATGACCAAACACACTTATTTTATTTAACCTTTATTTAACTAGGCAAGTCATTTTTAAGAACAAATGTTTACTTACAATGACTGCCTACCCCGGCCAAACCCGGACGACGCTGGGCCAATTGTGCGCCACCCTATGGGACTCTCAATCATGGCCGGATGTGATACAGCCTGGATTCTAAACCGGTACTGTAGTGACGCCTCTTGCACTGAGATGCCGTGTCAGACCGCTGCGCCACTCAGGAGCCCTAGAGTGTAGTGTGTAATCAGACTTGATTTTTTATGGAGTTAATGGATAACCAAGGTAGAATCTCAAATTTGATGAAAGTCAAAATGTGAAGTCCACTATATACTATTTATACATGATCGTGGGTGGGCTCTATTGCATTCTACTTCAGTCATATACTGTTGATTCATTCAATCAAATGCATTAAATTCAAGAATTGAAAAAAAGTAATTATAAATTCATTGAGTTGACATGAATTGACTTGAAAATTGACCCCAATCCTGTACACCATATGATCGCAGCATTTTATCATTGAGCATTAACCTTAGTGATCAATATCGCAAAAGCTGAATATATGTCACAAATCAGCCCCACGCTAGAGCCGACCCCAGCCTCGACCACACCTGTGACCACACCTCTCACAGGGCTATATATCACTCTGACAGAGGTCACATCACTGACTTCTACTGTCATTTTACCAGAGATAAGGTAGTATTATGTAATAACATCAGGTAAACCTGGAACTTAGCTTTGTTTGAAGTGCCCAGTACTCTACAGTAGGCATTATTCTAACAGATAATGATGGACTGGACCCTCGCATTTTATTTAACCTTGATAAGGGAGTCAAGCTGAAACCAAGGTCTCTTTTACAGATGAGCCTGATGAAGGAACCAAGGTCTCTTTATTTGATTGACTATTTGGCTGCCTTTGTGTGTCCGTCATCGTTTGGAAAGGATTATGCTTTGTAAATGACATGCATTACACGCCAACTTATGTCTTTATCTGGGAGCCTGACCCTTCTTATCTCAACGACGAAGGCCTTTCCTTCAACTTGACTGGCACAAAGCATGGTCGTAATACAATTATACAATTATATCTTTTGAGACCTCGTGGTCAGGTAGTTGCAAAATAAGGTTTTTAAATGTATTTTTATCGACCAGAAAAACACTTCTTTACCTGGTTCTCTGACCTGATACCAATCAAAATATGACATATTTCCCAGACGTCTCGATGCCATCATGAACACATATGTACAGTATTTTGGGTGTAATATTGTCTGACGTCTTTTCAACCAGAAAAAACAATTTACAACCGGAAAGTTACATCATTATGACATCCCATGCCAACTCAGCCCATAGAAAGAATCAGGGTAGTTGGAACCAAGACAAGTGTTTTTGCGATGATTCCGGTAAGGGATTATGACCCCACCAAGTAAGTGTGCAGTTTGTTGCTTACCCAATCAACCCTGAGGAACTCCCAGACAGCCCATAGGCTCCCCAGCCTGAGGAAACTCCCTTCGCTAGAGGCGTTGAAATACAGCATGACAAAAATAACCTCTGAGAAATGGTGTAATCTTACAGGATATTCCATCCTCCTCCCATTGTCTATGCTCCTTTTCTCAACTCTGAGAGGCAAACCTGGAGGTTTTATCGTAACTCTCACTGGGTGGGGAAAGTATCATTGTTTCCATAGCAGTTGTTGTGTTTTAGGGGTAGTTAGGACTAGTAGAACTAGTGGAAGTCCATTTCAGTTGCATTACAATGCTTGTTCTCTGTCCTCATTTCACTTTTGTCCTTCTTGCTGTCTTCGTCTTTCAGGCATCACAACACGATGCATCTCAGACCTCATCTATTGGTTTCTCTGCATCTCGTACGATTATGACGCCGTTGTGGTGATAATGACAGTAATGAGAATCACGATCATATGGATTGCATTTATATAGCACTTCTCACAAGGCCTCAAAGCACTTCACTGTGCGTTGTCATTCCGTCCACAGTGAGTTGAGAACATCAGCTCCATTGATATCAAAGTGGGTGACTGTTGATATGGAATGACTTTGAAACCTTGATGTGGAGGTGGGAAGGAGATAGATCTGACCCTCAAACTTGCAATACACACACACAAACACACACACACAGACCACATCTTTCAGTTTAGTCACATTACTGTGCTTCCCCTTTTAATGGGAGCAGCATGTCTCTGGTTGGGCTGCCAGCTGAGAGCATTCCTCCCTGACGCAGGGCAGGAGGCCCAGACAGGGTGGGGGAGGAAGGGATAATTTGAACCAGCTGCCAGGGGAAGTGATCTCCTGCTTCGTCACACAGAGAACTCCTCAGACCCTGTCTGACCAACTAACAGCCTGGGAACCCTAGCCTGGGTCCCAACATAAAGCCAGCCCCTCATATCAGCATCCTCCATCCACATCTCTGCGTCTGGGCTTTCACAGACGGTCAGGGTGTTTGGGGATAGTCACGTCACATATGTCACCTTATCAGATAGTGTGTGTATATACAGTCGTGGCCAAAAGTTTGCATATACTCCAGAAAGTTATAAAGAGTGATGAGATGAATTGCAATTAATTGCAAAGTCCCTCTTTGCCATGCAAATGATCTGAATCCACCCCAAAAAATTCCACTGCATTTCAGCCCTGCCACAAAAGGACCAGCTGACATCATGTCAGTGATTCTCTCGTTAACACAGGTGTGTGTTGATGAGGACAAGGCTGGAGATCACTCTGTCATGCTGATTGAGTTTGAATAACAGACTGGAAGATTGAAAAGAAGGGTGGTGCTTGGAATCATTGTTCTTCCTCTGTCAACCATGGTGACGTGCAAGGAAACACGTGCCGTCATCATTGCTTTGCACAAAAAGGGCTTCACAGGCAAGGATATTGCTGCCAGTAAGATTGCACCTAAATCAACCATTTATCAGATCATCAAGAACTTCAAGGAGAGCGGTTCAATTGTTGTGAAGAAGGCTTCAGGGTGCCCAAGAAAGTCCAGCAAGCGCCAGGACCGTCTCCTAAAGTTGATTCAGCTGCGGGATCAGGGCAACACCAGTATAGAGATTGCTCAGGAATGGCAGCAGGCAGGTGTTAGGGCATCTGCATGCACAGTGAGGCAAAGACTTTTGGAGGATGGCCTGGTGTCAAAAAGGGCAGCAAAGAAGCCACTTCTCTCCAGGAAAAACATCAGGGACAGACTGATATTCTGCAAAAGGTACAGGGATTGGACTGCTGAGACCTGGGGTAAAGTCATTTTCTCTGATGAATCCCCTTTCCGATTGTTTGGGGCATCTGGAAAAAAGCTTGTCCGGAGAGGACAAGGTGAGCGCTACCATCAGTCCTGTGTCATGCCAACAGTAAAGCATCCTGAGACCATTCATGTGTGGGGTTGCTTCTCAGCCAAGAGAGTGGGCTCACTCACAATTTTGCCTAAGAACACAGCCATGAATAAAGAATGGTACCAACACATCCTCCGAGAGCAACTTCTCCCAACCATCCAGGAACAGTTTGGTGACGAACAATGCCTTTTCCAGCATAATGGAGCACCTTGCCATAAGGCAAAAGTGATAACTAAGTGGCTTGGGGAACAAAACATCGATATTTTGGGTCATTGGCCAGGAAACTCCCCATACCTTAATCCAATTGAGAACTTGTGGTCAATCCTCAAGAGGCGGGTGGACAAACAAAAACCCACAAATTCTGACAAACTCCAAGCATTGATTATGCAATAATGGGCTGCCATCAGTCAGGATGTGGCCTAGAAGTTGATTGACAGCATGCCAGGGCGGATTGCAGAGGTCTTGAAAAAGAAGAGTCAACACTGCAAATATTGACTCTTTGCATCAACTGCATGTAATTGTCAATAAAAGCCTTTGACACTTATGAAATGCTTGTAATTATACTTTAGTATTCCATAGTAACATCTGACAAAAATATCTAAAGACACTGAAGCAGCAAACTTTGTAGAAATTAATATTTGTGTCATTCTCAAAACTTTTGGCCACGACTGTATATCACATAGTCCCCCTCCTAAACCGAGAAGTTAGTGAAGTCAGAAGTCTATAACATGATATCAACCCAAATCTAGTGAGTGTGATGAGTAATGGTGACAACATAGACTGGTACCATTCAGACCCTCATATACTCACCACAATAATGTTTTGACTCACTTTAATCACCATCCTTGTTGTACTGGCATTGTTGACCGGCACTGGCTATCACCAAAGAGCACTCTTCCCTCTATGGTTAGATTGATACGGTTCTGATACTAAAGACTGGGAAGCTGTCCGAAGTCATCATTTATGCATATAATTAATGTCATTTTAGTGCCCCCACACCTTGCACCAGAATGTTTTGAGTGTTGCGGTGAGGAGGAGTTCATGATCCATCACCAGGGAAGTTTTCCATATATTCAATAAAAAGATGCCATATCTTAACCAAAGTACCTAGTTTGTTCCGTAGAACAGGGTTTCCCAAAATAAATGTAAGAAAAAAAAATAATTACAAAATAATTGACAGATTAAGCACATTTTGGACAAGGAATCTGTGGGGATTTGTTGGAGGGTACAGTACAATGTAATATTATACAATTTATGTTCTTAATTTACGTTCTTGCTTGTATTAATTATTTTTATTTTGTTGTGTGCTGAATTATATTGTTCTATACACATATGTGTATGTTTTATTCTGTTTTTGTATACAGGGCTCTATTGTAAAAGAGATTTTTAATCTCAATGTGACTCACCGTTTAAAGGTTAAAAAAATTGCAGGCCACAGTATCAATTATTTTAAAAAATCTACTAAATTCCCCATAATGTTGTTTTTGTCAAGGCTCAGGAGAAGACCCAGATGCAGACAGTTTCAAAGTAACAAAAGTTTATTACAAAAACAGGGGGGCAGGCAAACGACAGGCCTCAGAGGTCAGTAATCCAGAGCAGAGTCCGAAAGGTACAGAACGGCAGGCAGAGATCAGTAATCCAGGGTGATGTGACAAAGGGACAAAACGACAGGCAGGCTCAGGGTCAGGGCAGGCAGAATGGTCAAAAACCAGGAAAGCTAGAAAACAGGAACTAGAGCCAGAAAGGCGCACAGGAAAAAACACTGGTAGGCTTGACGAAACAAAACGAACTGGCAACAGACAAACAGAGAACACAGGTACACTGAGGGTAATGAGGAAGAAGGGCGACACCTGGAGGGGGGTGGAGACAAGCACAAAGACAGGTGTAACAGATCAGGGTGTGACAGTTTTTTACATAATTAGAGTCAATTGGAGGTGTAACTGTGGATGTATTTCAAGACCTACCTTCAAACTCAGTGCCTATTTGCTTGATGTCATGGGAAAATCACTAGAAATCTGCCAAGACCTCAGAAAAAAAATTGTACACCTCCACAAGTCTGGTTCATCCTTGGGAGCAATTTCCAAACGCTTGTAGGTACCACGTTCATCTGTACAAACAATAGTATGCAATTATAAACGCCATGGAACCAGGCAGCTGTCATACCGCTCTAGGAGACACAAACTGTCTCCTAGAGATGAACGTACTTCGATGCGAAAAGTGCAAGTCAATCCTCAGCAAAGGACCTTGTGAAGATGCTGGAGGAAACAGGTACAAAGGTATCTATATCCACAGTAAAACGAGTCCTAGGTTGACATAACCTGAAAGGTCGCTCAGCAAGGAAGAAGCCACTGCTCCAAAACTGCTATAAAAAAGCCAGACTACGTTTTGCAACTGCACATGGGGACGAGGATCGTACTATTTGGAGAAATGTCCTCTGGTCTGATGAAACAAAAATAGAACTGTTCGGCCATAATGACTATCGTAATGTTTGGAGTTAAAAGAGGGAGGTTGCAAGCCGAAGAACACCATCCCAACCGTGAAGCACGGGGGTGGCAGCATCATGTTGTGGGAGTGCTTTGCTGCAGGAGGGACTGGTGCACTCACAAAATAGATGGCATCACGAGGAAAGAAAATCATGTGCATATATTGAAGCAACATCACTAGACATCAGTCAGGAAGTTAAAGCTTGGTTGCAAATGGGTCTTCCAAAAGAACAATGACCCCAAGCATACTTCCAAAGTTATGGTAAATTGTCTTAATGATAACAAAGTCAAGGTATTGGAGTGGCCATCACAAAGCCCTGACCTCAATCCAATAGAAAGTTTGTGGGCAGAACTGAAAAAGCGTGTTCGATCTAGGAGGCCTACAAACCAAACCAGTTACACCAGCTCTGTCAGGAGGAATGGGCCAAAATTGACCCAACTTATTGTGGGAAGGCTACCCAAAGCGTTTGACCCAAGTTAAACAATTTAAAGGTAATGCTACCAAATACTAATTTAGTGTATGTAAACTTATGACCCACTGGGAATTTGATGAAATAAATAAAAGCTGAAATAAATCATTATCTCTACTGATATTCTGACATTTCATTCTTAAAATAAAGTGGTGATCCTAACTGAACTAAAACAGGGAATTTTTCGAGGATTTAATGTCAAGAATTGTGAAAAACTGAGTTTAAATGTATTTGGCTAAGGTGTATGTAAACTTCTGACTTCAACTGCATGTAGTGTTCAAACTACAACAGAATAAATCTGTCAGAACTTGCTGTTACGGAGACTGTCAGGTGCAGCCCTGTATCATGCAACGCTGCCTGACTGACTGACTAGTACGAATTGTGTTCTTATATTATGAGGCGGTCTCTGATGTATTTGCTATCAAAAAAAGGGTCCCCGATGAAAAAATGTTTGGGTACCCCTGCCTTAGAATATATGTTATTTTCTCTAAAGGAATGCATTTATTCATTTGCACGCTTTTTTGCTACATCAAGGGCAATCTTGGTTAAAGATGGCGCCGGAGGGGATGGCTGCTGTCTTATCGGCTCTTAACCAACCATGCTATTTTTTTTGTTTTTTCGCGTTTTGTAATTTGTTTTGTACATAATGTTGATGCTACTGTCTCTTATGACCGAAAAGAGCTTCTGGACATCAGAACTGCAATTACTCCCCTCAGATTTTTCTTCAATGAGGACGGGTGGGATATACTACAGACACCCGACCAGGCCCATATCCCAGTCATTCGCTGGAGACGGAAACTGAGATTTCGCGGAAAAAGATCAGGGTGCCTTGTGTGGATCAGGTGATGAGTGGCTAATCTTCCTTTGCCATCCGTACTGCTGGCTAATGTTCAATCGCTGGAAAATAAATGGGACGAACTGAAAGCACGTATATCCTACCAACGGGACATTAAAAACTGTAATATTTTATGTTTCACCGAGTCGTGGCTGAATGACGACATTATTAACATACAGCTGGCAGGTTATACACTCTATTGGCAGGATAGAACAGCAGCCTCTGGTAAGACACGGGGCCTAAGCATATATGTACACAACAGCTGGTGCACGGTTTTGCTCGCCTGGGGTAGAGTATCTCATGATAAGCTGTAGACCACACTATCTACCTAGAGAGTTTTCATCTGTATTTTTCGTAGCTGTCTACATACCACCACAGACCGATGCTGGCACTTAAACCGTACTCAGTGAGCTGTATACCGCCATAAGCAACATTCATCCAGAGGCGGCTCCTAGTGGCCGGGGACTTTAATGCAGGGAAACTTAAATCAGTTTTACCTCATTTCTATCAGCATGTTAAATGTACAACCAGAGGGAGAAAAAAATCTAGACCACCTTTACTCCACACATAGAGATGCGTACAAAGCTTTCGCTTGCCCTCCATTTTGCAAATCTGACCATAATTCTATCCTCCTGATTCCTGCCTACAACCAAAAATGAAAGCAGGAAGCACCCTTGACTCGTACTATTAAAAAAAGTGGTCAGATGAAGGAGATGCTAAACTACAGGACTGTTTTGCTAGCACAGACTGGAATATGTTCCGGGATTCTTCCGATGGCATTGAGTACACCACATCAGTCACTGGCTTTATCAATAAGTGCATCGAAGTCGTTGTCCCCACAGTCACTGTACGTACATACCCCAACCAGAAGCCATGGATTATAGCCAACATTCGCACTGAGCTAAACGGTAGAGCTGCCACTTTCAAGGAGCGGCACTCTAACCCGGAAGCTTATATATATATCGTATTAAGCATCTCCAATCCAAAATTAAATCTAGAATCGGCTTCCTATTTCGCAACAAAGCATCCTTCACTCACGCTTCCAAACATACCCACGTAAAACTAACTATCTTACCGATCCTCGACTTTGGCGATGTCATTTACAAGATAGCCTCCAACACTCTACTCAGCAAACTGGATGTAGTCTATTACAGTGCCATCTGTTTTGTCACCAAAGCCCCATATACCACCCACCACTGCGACCTGTATGCTCTCGTCTGCTGGCCCTCGCTACATATTCGTCGCCAAACCCACTGCCTCCAGGTCATCTATAAGTCTTTGCTCGGTGAAGCTCCGCCTTATCTCAGCTCACTGGTCACCATAGCAACACCCATCCGTAGCACGCGCTCCAGCAGGTATATCTCACTGGTCATCCCCAAAGCCAACACCTGCTTTGGCCACCTTTCCTTACAGTTCTCTGCTGCCAATGACAGGAAGGAATTGCAAAAATCTCTGAAATTGGAGACACATCTCCCTCACTAACTTTAAGCATCAGCTATCTGAGCAGCTTACCGATCGCTGCAGCTGTACACTGCCCATCTGTAAATTGCCCATCCAACTACCTACCTCATCTCCATATTGTTTTTATTTACTTTTTTGCTCTTTTGCACACCAGTATTTCCACTTGCACATCATCATCTGCACATCGATCACTCCAGTGTTAATTTGATAAATTGTAACTACTTTGCCTCTTTGGCCTACTTATTGCCGAACCTCCTTACTACATTTGCACACACTGTAAATCGATTTTTCCATTGTGTTGTTGACTGTACTTTTGTTTATCCCATGTGTAACTGTTGTTTTTTTGTCGCACTACTTTGCTTTATCTTGGCCAGGTCGGAGTTGTAAATGAGAACTTGTTCTCAAAGAAAGGTGGAAAAAAAGAAGTGTCTTCACTGACATTTTCAACCTCTCCCTGTCTGAGTCTATAATACCAACATGTTTCAAGCAGACGACCATTGTCCCTGTGTCAAATAACACAAAGTTAATCTGCCTAAATGACTACTGACCAGTTGCACTCACGTCTGTAGCCATGAAATGCTCTGGAAGGCTGGTCATGAATCACATCAACACCATTATCCCAGAAACCCTAGACCCACTCCAATTTGCATGCCGCACCAACAGATCCACAGATGATGCAATCTCTATTGCACTCCACACTGCCCTTTCACACCTGGACAAACGGAACACCGATGTGAGAATGCTATTCATTGACTACAGCTCAGCGTTGAACACCATAGTGCCTTCAAAGCTCATCACTAAGCTAAGGACCCTGGGACTAAACACCTCCCTCTGCAACTGGATTCCTGACAGGCCTCCCCAGGTGGTAAGGTTAGGTAACAACACATCCGCCACGCTGATCCTCAACACGGGGGACCCTCAGGGGTGCATGCTCAGTCCCTCCTCCACTCCCTGTTCATTCATGACTGCACGGCCAGGCACTACTCCAACACCATCATTAAGTTTGCTGATGACAACAACAGTGGTAGTCCTGATCACCGACAACGACGAGACAGCTTATAGGGAGGAGGTCAGAGACCTGGCCGGGTGATGCCAGAATAACAACCTATCCCTCAACGTTACTAAGACTAAGGAGAGGATTGTGGACTACAGGATAAGGAGCACCGAGCACGCCCCCATTCTCATCGACGGGGTTGTAGTGTAGCAGGTTGAGATCTTCAAATTCCTTGGTGTTCACATCACCAACAAACAAACAGGCTCCAAGAACACAAAGACAGTCGTGAAGAGGGGACGACAAAGCCTCTTCCCCCTCAGAAGGCTGAAAAGATTTGGCATGGGTCCTCAGCTCCTCAAAATGTTCTACAGCTGCACCATCAAGAGCATCCTGACGGGTTGCATCACTGCCTGGTATGGCAACTGCTCGGCCTCCAACCGCAAAGCCAGGACCTCTATACCAGTTGGTGTCAGAGGAAGACCCTAAAAATTGAAAATTGACCCTAAAGACTCCAGCCATCCTAGTCATAGACTGTTCTCTCTGCTACCGCATGGCAAGCGCTACTGGATCGCCAAGTCTAGGTCCACGAGGCTTTTAAACAGCTTCTACCCCCAAGCCATAAGACTCCTGAACAGCTAATCAATTGGCTACCCAGACTATTTGCATTGCCCCCCCACCCCCCTTCTACGCTGCTGCTACTTTCTGTTACTATCTATGCACTGTCACTTTAATAACTCTACCTACATGTACATATTACCTCGACACCGAAGCACCCGCACATTGACTCTGTACTGGTACCCCCTGTATATAGCCCCGCTATTGTTATTTACTGCTGCTCTTTAATTATTTGTTTTTCTTATCTCATCCTGTTTTGCGGGGTATTTTCCTAAAACTGCGTTGTTGGTTAGGGGCTTGTAAGTAAGCATTTCACTGTACAGTCTACAACTGTTGTAATTGGTGTATGTAACAAATAAGATTTTATTTGATCTCAGCAAATGTTATATGACAGATTTGGACCAGTGGTTGAGCCACTTGATAATGCTGTTGTAGTGTTCATTTAACCAGTTGATAAAGTTGTTGTAGTGTTCATTTAACCAGTTGATAAAGCTGTTGTAGTGTTCATTTAACCAGTTGATAAAGCTGTTGTCGTGTTCATTTAACCAGTTGATAAAGCTGTTGTAGTGTTCATTTAACCAGTTGAAAATGCTGTTGTAGTGTTCATTTAACCAGTTGATAATGCTGTTTTCGTGTTCATTTAACCAGTTGATAATGCTGTTGTCGTGTTCATTTAACCAGTTGATAATGCTGTTGTAGTGTTCATTTAACCAGTTGATAATGCTGTTGTAGTGTTCATTTAACCAGTTGATAATGCTGTTGTAGTGTTCATTTAACCAGTTGATAATGCTGTTGTAGTGTTCATTTAACCAGTTGATAATGCTGTTGTCGTGTTCATTTAACCAGTTGATAATGCTGTTGTCGTATTCATTTAACCAGTTGATAATGCTGTTTTCGTGTTCATTTAACCAGTTGATAATGCTGTTGTCGTGTTCATTTAACCAGTTGATAATGCTGTTGTAGTGTTCATTTAACCAGTTGATAATGCTGTTGTAGTGTTCATTTAACCAGTTGATAATGCTGTTGTAGTGTTCATTTAACCAGTTGATAATGCTGTTGTAGTGTTCATTTAACCAGTTGATAATGCTGTTGTCGTGTTCATTTAACCAGTTGATAATGCTGTTGTAGTGTTCATTTAACCAGTTGATAATGCTGTTGTAGTGTTCATTTAACCAGTTGATAATGCTGTTGTAGTGTTCATTTAACAGTTGATAATGCTGTTGTCGTGTTCATTTAACCAGTTGATAATGCTGTTGTCGTGTTCATTTAACCAGTTGATAAAGCTGTTGTAGTGTTCATTTAACCAGTTGATAATGCTGCTGTCGTGTTCATTTAACCAGTTGATAATGCTGTTGTAGTGTTCATCTAACCAGTTGATAATGCTGTTGTAGTGTTCATTTAACCAGTTGATAATGCTGTTGTCGTGTTCATTTAACCAGTTGATAATGCTGTTGTAGTGTTCATTTAACCAGTTGATAAAGCTGTTGTCGTGTTCATTTAACCAGTTGATAAAGCTGTTGTAGTGGTCATTTAACCAGTTGATAATGCTGTTGTAGTGTTCATTTAACCAGTTGATAATGCTGTTGTAGTGGTCATTTAACCAGTTGATAAAGCTGCTGTAGTGTTCATTTAACCAGTTGATAAAGCTGTTGTCGTGTTCATTAAACCAGTTGATAATGCTGTTGTAGTGTTCATTTAACCAGTTGATAATGCTGTTGTAGTGTTCATTTAACCAGTTGATAAAGTTGTTGTAGTGTTCATTTAACCAGTTGATAAAGTTGTTGTAGTGTTCATTTAACCAGTTGATAAAGTTGTTGTAGTGTTCATTTAACCAGTTGATAAAGTTGTTGTAGTGTTCATTTAACCAGTTGATAATGCTGTTGTCGTGTTCATTTAACCAGTTGATAATGCTGTTATGTTCATTTAACCAGTTGATAATGCTGTTGTAGTGTTCATTTAACCAGTTGATAAGGCTGTTGTCGTGTTCATTTAACCAGTTGATAATGCTGTTGTAGTGTTCATTTAACCAGTTGATAATGCTGTTGTAGTGTTCATTTAACCAGTTGATAATGCTGTTGTAGTGTTCATTTAACCAGTTGATAATGCTGTTGTAGTGTTCATTTAACCAGTTGATAATGCTGTTGTAGTGTTCATTTAACAGTTGATAATGCTGTTGTCGTGTTCATTTAACCAGTTGATAATGCTGTTGTCGTGTTCATTTAACCACTTGATAATGCTGTTGTAGTGTTCATTTAACCAGTTGATAATGCTGCTGTCGTGTTCATTTAACCAGTTGATAATGCTGTTGTAGTGTTCATCTAACCAGTTGATAATGCTGTTGTAGTGTTCATTTAACCAGTTGATAATGCTGTTGTCGTGTTCATTTAACCACTTGATAATGCTGTTGTAGTGTTCATTTAACCAGTTGATAAAGCTGTTGTCGTGTTCATTTAACCAGTTGATAAAGCTGTTGTAGTGGTCATTTAACTAGTTGATAATGCTGTTGTAGTGTTCATTTAACCATTTGATAATGCTGTTGTAGTGTTCATTTAACCAGTTGATAAAGCTGTTGTAGTGTTCATTTAACCAGTTAATAATGCTGTTGTAGTGGTCATTTAACCAGTTGATAAAGCTGTTGTAGTGTTCATTTAACCAGTTGATAATGCTGTTGTAGTTTTCATTTAACCAGTTGATAATGCTGTTGTAGTGTTCATTTAACCAGTTGATAAAGTTGTTGTAGTGTTCATTTAACCAGTTGATAAAGTTGTTGTAGTGTTCATTTAACCAGTTGATAAAGCTGTTGTCGTGTTCATTTAACCAGTTGATAATGCTGTTATGTTCATTTAACCAGTTGATAATGCTGTTGTAGTGTTCATTAAACCAGTTGATAATGCTGTTGTAGTGTTCATTTAACCAGTTGATAATGCTGTTGTAGTGTTCATTTAACCAGTTGATAAAGTTGTTGTAGTGTTCATTTAACCAGTTGATAAAGTTGTTGTAGTGTTCATTTAACCAGTTGATAAAGTTGTTGTAGTGTTCATTTAACCAGTTGATAAAGTTGTTGTAGTGTTCATTTAACCAGTTGATAAAGCTGTTGTCGTGTTCATTTAACCAGTTGATAATGCTGTTATGTTCATTTAACCAGTTGATAATGCTGTTGTAGTGTTCATTTAACCAGTTGATAATGCTGTTGTAGCGGTCATTTAAGCAGTTGATAATGCTGTTGTAGTGTTCATTTAACCAGTTGATAATGCTGTTGTAGTGTTCATTTAACCAGTCGATAATGCTGTTGTAGTGTTCATTTAACCAGTTGATAATGCTGTTGTAGTGTTCATTTAACCAGTTGATAATGCTGTTGTCGTGTTCATTTAACCAGTTGATAAAGTTGTTGTAGTGTTCATTTAACCAGTTGATAATGCTGTTGTAGTGTTCATTTAACCAGTTGATAATGCTGTTGTAGTGTTCATTTAACCAGTTAATAATGCTGTTGTAGTGGTCATTTAACCAGTTGATAAAGCTGTTGTAGTGTTCATTTAACCAGTTGATAATGCTGTTGTAGTGTTCATTTAACCAGTTGATAATGCTGTTGTCGTGTTCATTTAACCAGTTGATAATGCTGTTGTAGTGTTCATTTAACCAGTTGATAATGCTGTTGTAGTGTTCATTTAACCAGTTGATAATGCTGTTGTAGTGTTCATTTAACCAGTTGATAATGCTGTTGTAGTGTTCATTTAACAGTTGATAATGCTGTTGTCGTGTTCATTTAACCAGTTGATAATGCTGTTGTCGTGTTCATTTAACCACTTGATAATGCTGTTGTAGTGTTCATTTAACCAGTTGATAATGCTGCTGTCGTGTTCATTTAACCAGTTGATAATGCTGTTGTAGTGTTCATCTAACCAGTTGATAATGCTGTTGTAGTGTTCATTTAACCAGTTGATAATGCTGTTGTCGTGTTCATTTAACCACTTGATAATGCTGTTGTAGTGTTCATTTAACCAGTTGATAAAGCTGTTGTCGTGTTCATTTAACCAGTTGATAAAGCTGTTGTAGTGGTCATTTAACTAGTTGATAATGCTGTTGTAGTGTTCATTTAACCACTTGATAATGCTGTTGTAGTGTTCATTTAACCAGTTGATAAAGCTGTTGTCGTGTTCATTTAACCAGTTGATAAAGCTGTTGTAGTGGTCATTTAACCAGTTGATAAAGTTGTTGTAGTGTTCATTTAACCAGTTGATAATGCTGTTGTAGTGTTCATTTAACCAGTTAATAATGCTGTTGTAGTGGTCATTTAACCAGTTGATAAAGCTGTTGTAGTGTTCATTTAACCAGTTGATAATGCTGTTGTAGTGTTCATTTAACCAGTTGATAATGCTGTTGTAGTGTTCATTTAACCAGTTGATAAAGTTGTTGTAGTGTTCATTTAACCAGTTGATAAAGTTGTTGTAGTGTTCATTTAACCAGTTGATAAAGTTGTTGTAGTGTTCATTTAACCAGTTGATAAAGTTGTTGTAGTGTTCATTTAACCAGTTGATAAAGCTGTTGTCGTGTTCATTTAACCAGTTGATAAAGCTGTTGTCGTGTTCATTTAACCAGTTGATAATGCTGTTGTAGTGTTCATTTAACCAGTTGATAATGCTGTTGTAGTGTTCATTTAACCAGTTGATAAAGCTGTTGTAGTGTTCATTTAACCAGTTGATAATGCTGTTGTAGTGTTCATTTAACCTAGTTGATAAAGCTGTTGTAGTGTTCATTTAACCAGTTGATAAAGCTGTTGTAGTGGTCATTTAACCAGTTGATAAAGCTGTTGTAGTGTTCATTTAACCAGTTGATAAAGCTGTTGTAGTGTTCATTTAACCAGTTGATAAAGTTGTTGTAGTGTTCATTTAACCACTTGATAATGCTGTTGTAGTGTTCATTTAACCAGTTGATAATGCTGTTGTAGTGTTCATTTAACCAGTTGATAATGCTGTTGTAGTGGTCATTTCAGTCTGTTGCACATCTATAAATGGAAGACCTCTAATCAGTCAAAAACATTCAACATTGTCAGAGCAATATATCTGTTATTGCTTTATTAACATTTTGAGAACGTCACAAGGTATTCGCTTATAGAATTGCTTATGATATTTAAAATTAGTTCTGACAAGTTTGTTCAGTTTATCATGATAGGGAAAGGGGATACCTAGTCAGCTGCACAACTGAATATATTCAACCGAAATTTGTCTTCCGCATTTAACCCAAACCCTCTAAATCAGAGAGGTGGGCGGGACTTCCTTAATTGACATCCACGTCACCAGTTGCTGTTGGGGGTTAACTGCCTTGCTCAAGGGCAGAACACCAGATGTTTCAACCTTGCCGGCTCGGGGACTCAAACCAGCGACCTTTCGGTTACTGGCCCAGCACTACCTACTAAGGCTACCTACTGCCCCCAGAATGGTGATTCACACAGCTAATATTTTCTCTGCAAGACAGACTCTTTAACGCTCCGTTAGTGTTACATAAGTGTTAAAAACAAATGGGTGTCACTTCGTTCATATATACAATAATTAACTGTATAATGCAGTTTTCAGACTCTTTTAGAACTTCCATCCACCCAGACCTGTCATAAAAAGTTTGTATGGTACAAAAACAGCAAAAAGGTCTCTCCTCCCTCCACCAGTCAAATGAAACCAATGCAAAGCAACTGGCCCTCTAACTGCCCTGAGAGGTCAGAAATGTTGACTCTACATCAGTAATTATACCTCTTGATGAGCAACGATGACCCTCCTGATGATAGATGTCTCTAACAGAACCTCTCATTTTTCAGATTATCATGTGTTGTTCAACGGAAATGTCACGTTTTTCCTACAGTCAACAGAACCATTTGTGGATAGTACATCAAGCAGACCTTCCATTGCAAGCTAGGGGCCAGTATTAGGGGCTACAGCAAAGGATGGTAGATTATGGGTTATAAAAATCATTGGAATTACTATTTTTCTTCCCTTCTGACCACAATAGTTACCTTACCCATCAACTGTCAGGGAAATCAGGGGTATAGTTAGCATTGACAGTGGAGTCAGATGAAGTAACCATTAAGACACCGATTTCAACATCCTAGATTGATAGGATCATTGAGAGATGGGTGTGGTAGCCAAAACAATCACTCCTCAATAAATCAACAGTAGTCTACTGTACTTCATTCTTTTCATTTTCTCATTTTTATCAAATTCCCAAAACATACATACATTCATTCACATTTGCAAAGTAATATGACAGAGGAAATCATCACATACAATGAAAGATGTGCATAAACAATCTATACCGATGTGCTCAGTCAGTTCAGTTCAAACCGAGCCATGTGCATCTCTCATGTTTATACTCAACATGACAGCAGAACCATTGTCCGTCTATCTCACAGGGCTTCACAACGCATCCCTGGGAGTGGACATCACATGTATGATTGTCTAATTGTCTTCCTACGGAGTCTGTCACTATTATTTACACTGAAATAAATATTTTCACTTAGAACCACAAGACATTTTGCTAGTTTTCTTCCAAGGTAATGTTTAAAAGAAAACTCTGATTAAAATCCAGTCCAATTTCCAGTGCATTATTGAGAGAAGTATATTTAAAAACAAAGAAAAGCTACTATGTCTGATATGGTATTTTGTTGTGTAAGGCACATATCAAGTCACATACAGCGTGATCTAATAACAGTTCAATCATGTTGTGCTCAAGAGAGATTACAAATCCTTATATTAAATAAATGTAACACTTTGTTCGTTAGGCAGTCAGTAGAAATAAGCAACAGCAAATCAAGGGCCATCTAGAATAAATTATTAGTCTTATCATCAACTACTGAGAGGACTCCTGAGAGGTATACTATATTGCTTCCATATGCAGTTTCAGTTATAAAGTATGTGTAAAGACAACTGAATGTCAAATATTCACTCACTTAACAACTAACAACTCCATTCTGCATCATCAGTAGCATGGCAAACTGTAGTTATCAACAATATATCTCATCTTTGACACTATTCTAGATGAAGCTTCCCAGAGTCTAGGTAATTGTTCTCATATACAGTACATTATATACATTTACATGTTCTATGGTTCAGTTGATTTAGCAGCTGTATAAAGGTTATCTGTTCACAAACAGCTACTGTAGCACAAGATTAAATAAATAAATGAAAAATCTTTGATGTACAAAACACAAAATAAATACTAAATATCCAGTCTTTTTTCTCTTGTATAGAAACTGTCCCTATATGCTAACGTCATAACTTTGGGAGCGTTTCCTACACAGCCTGCGGAACCACACCCAGTAGAGGAAGATCATGAGGAACCAGTAGGAGACGTACGCCACACAGCCATAGATCAGAAACCTGGTCTCTAGTACCTTAGCCGGCATGAACCAGCCCTTTTGGCTCTCCTTGTAAATGGTGTAGCAGGACCCGCCCAGCAAGATGGCCGCCCACACCGACAGAGGCAGCAGGGGGATGTAGTTCCCAACCATCTTGCGGCGGCCCGACGTGCCCCAGCTGCTCTTGTTCATGGTGATGATGGCAAAGTACTTGGCAGGAAGGAGGCTGGTCATGTAGAGGGCAGAGTAGAGGGACATGAACACCATGACCAGGTCGCGGCGCAGGATGCAGGCATAGGCCGCCTTGATCAGGCCGATGAGCTGGATGCAGCAGAGGACCCAGAGGATGTCCCACAGGGTGCCTGTCCAGAACAGCTGGATGATGGTGGCCGTGACGAAGAAGGGGAAGACACCAGAGACGATGGACTCGTAGGTCATCCACAGGTGGTGCTTGTGCCACCACATGGCGTTGTAGAGCCACTCGCGAAAGTAAGACTTGGTCCAGCGTGTCTGCTGGTTGAGCCACCGGAGGAACTGGCCTGGCGTCTCCGTGTAGCACTTGGAGCGGGCCGTGTATCTGAGAGCAGAGGATGGATGATGATGAATGAGTCTATTATCATCTTATCTCCAGTAAAGTGTTGTATTTCAGTTTATTTGCGTATGAGGAGTATTTGTGAAGAAATGTATACTCACTTGGTGGCATAGCCCATGCTGAGCATGCGGTTGGTGAGATGTCTGTCATCCCCAAATGTGCAGTGAGTCCCCAGGAACTTCTGGTTGTACCAGGACTCTAAGAACTGCTGGAGGAGGTCATTCCTGTACAGACCTGAGGATGAAACCAAATCTATGTTATAGTACTGCAGTTTACATGCATGTACATTCAAATTGTATCACTAGTTATGTTAATGAATACAAATAACATAGTAATATTACATGACTACCAGTAACATAAAGAAGAAAAGCAAGGTTATGACTATGTTTATCGCGGTCACAGGAAAGTGTAATTTCCTTACCCAATGGGCCGCTGATGCAGGAGACACAGTTGAAGAAGGACTGGCAGGACCTCTCAATATTGAACGCCATCCAGTAGCGCAGGCTGCTCATGAAGCTGATGTAGGACTCCTTGAGGTTGAGGATCATCACGTCTCCTCCCACCGCCCCGTACTTCTGGTTGCTCTCCAGAACCTTACACAGCTCCACCGTAGCCAGGGGGTCTAGCTTGGTGTCAGAGTCACACACCTGGAGGAGAGAGAGAGAGCGAGATTAAATACAGTATTTCCCTAATCTCAAGAGCCAAACAAAGAGATGAAAGTAAACTCCTCACCTGTATGTAGTCCACCGACAGTCCCAGTGCCTTGAACGCTGTGTACATCACTTCCCTCTTTCCACCCCACTTCTGCATGATGCACACACACCTCCTGCTGTTGATCAGATCCTCCACCTCCCTCCTCTGGGGGTCCTCTCCCAGCCCATAACTAGCATCCCCGGCGGGGCCTATCACCTCGAGGATGCCCCCCTCCTGGGTCTGGGTGGGGTCCCACGTGTGGTAGTTATTCCTCCACACGTAACAGCCAGGGTCCTGGTCTGCAAACACCTCCCTGAACATCTCCAGCATGTAGAGGTCGTCCTCTGAGTTCCCATCCACCACCATGATGACCCGCAGCAGCTCTGGAGGGTACTTGAGGGCCCGAATGGAGTTGAGGCACTCGCGCAGGTATTCTGGGTCCTCCTGGTAGGCTGAGATAGTGAAACCGATGGTCTTGGTGAATGTGCAGGCCTTGCTTCGGGCACTCATGCGGCGGTGCTCCACGAAGGCGAAAAAGCTCTGGACCAGGACGTGGAGCCCCAGCAGGAGGCCATAGAAGCCAAAGGAGATGATGCCGTACGGGGAGGTGGCCAGCTGGAAGCCCTGGACGTAGGCCCACACCATCACCCCCAGCACCACCAGGGCAAAGAGGAATGTCAGGATGGCACGGACTATCGAGCCCACCCGCCTTAGTAACGGTTTCAGTTCCATTTTTTCCCCCTTTAGATACCTGTTGTCAATCAATGAAGATGAACATTGAAGATAAATACATTGAAACATGAACAAATAGGCTAAATGAAAGATTAGATTTCATTTATTGAATTAAGTGAATTGATTGAAAAAGGCTAATCATTATTTCAAGTATTATTATGTCAACAATACGGATCTACAAAATGTATTTGATTTTGATTTTAACCTATAGGATTGCTTATTATAAGATACAAAACAATTGTTGGGCATCATTATGTCAAGTAAGTTCCAGATAACTATAAATACCAAAGACATCCTACCACAAAAGCGTTATCATGAAAAAATATATATATATTTGTTTTTATTTGACCCATCAATCTTCCAAAGATGTCATCAAGAAGCTACCTTGTTCCTTTGTGACGTAGACAATGTACCGCTAAAAACGAAAATGTATTACTAATGGTTAAAAAAAACAATAAAACATTTCGATTAAAAATGTATAGCCTTACCTGCCTTTGGTGCCAAATTACTCCACTCTGGAAATTCCCCTTCCTCTCTGTCTCCTACTCTCTCTCTACTCTGGCAATTTGCGTGAAGTTGGATTACTTTATAAACTTGAGAAACATGCTTACTCCAGATGCTGCCAGATGTGAGCGCACATACAGTGGCCCAAAGCAAACCATCATAGGCATAACGCCCTTAATACTGGTCTTGTGAGTCAGCACGTGCTGCGTCAAAGTAGAAAATAGGTCCATAGTGAATTCGCCAAATATAAATCAACGGGGATTAGATTTACTCCAGTAAAATTAGTTATGTGCGTCCATTTTATAGGAAAATACGTATGTTGGATTTCATTCAGGAATGCACCATTTTGTACATTTCTAATCATTACAATTTTGACTCAAATATGTCGCGCTGTCAAATATATACCTTTTGTAAAATGGATCTAATACAGAGTAAACCTCCATAATGACCACAGTAATCCTGAAAATTAAACTCTTATTTTGTTTTACGCTATCTGTTAGTGTTGTCGACAAAAAAAGATTGATCTTGATCAATTGTAGGCTACTTATTTACAGTTAATTTGTTTGAATACAGGCATTTAGATATTATTCACTTGACTATTGAATAGAATAGAGTACAATAAAATAGAATATCCTACTTAATTTTTCCCATAGGGAACTTGTGGCATTTGGATTCGACAATAAATACATAACAGCACAATTCACATATGGCACAAACCCCTTATACAAGATCAACTAAAAGTGTGGGAAATATCACTACTCTCATCTCCACCATACATTTCCATTGAGGAATATTGCATCACAACTACCTTGTCCCTGACCAGTCACTGCCCTGATCTGTCAAGAAGTTGAAGGATGCCCTCTGGTGGCACTATAATAACCCTGCATCCTTTCTCTGGTACTGAACATTGTCAGGCAATGCCAGTCACAAGGCTAACAAATGTATATCCACCACCACACATGAATGTTGCATAGAAACGGGCACATCAAGCAGTGTTTATGACCATATGACCATATCTTATCTCATGGATCAACCTGAGGGTCTTTGTTTTGGTTCAGTGACAGTGAAACATGACATACTATAATACTGCCTCAGTCATGCATATTCCTTGGTAAAAAGGCTGAACATACTACAGTAAAACCATGGGAGTATATGACATTGCCTTGTTTCCAAAATGGTGGTTTGGAACTCAGGACCCAATGGTTAATCACCGCTAACTCTGCTTGGGTTGCAGACCCCAAATATATTGCTTTTGTTTGTGGTTTTGCATGGGTCACCAGGAAACGCCAACAGCCTCAGAGAGCAAATAACTTGAGAACCACTACCATATGTATTTTGGCAGGTTTAATATCGATGACCTCGAAAGACCTAGCTGCAGTGGTGTATAAAGTACCTAATTGTCATACTTGAGTAAAAGTAAAGATATAGTACCTTAATAGAAAATAATGACTCAAATAAAAGTGAAAGTCACCCGGTAAAATACTACTTGAGTTAAAGTCTAAAAGTATTTGGTTTTAAATATACTTAAGTATCAAAAGTAAAAGAATAAATAATTTCAAATTCCTCATATTAAGCAAACAAGCCGGCATGATTTTAATTTATTTACGGATAGCCAGGGGCACACTACAACACTCAGACATAATTTACAAACAAAGCATTTGTGTTTAGTCAGTCCGCCAGATCAGAGACAGAAGGGATGGCCAGGGATGTTCTCTTGATAAGTGCTTGAAATGGACTATGTTCCTGTCCTGCTAAGCATTCAAAATGTAACAAGTACTTTTGGGTGTCAGGGAAAATGTATGGAGGATAAAGTAACTTATTTTCTTTAGGAATGTAGTGAAACAAAAGTAAAAGTTGAATAGTTTAAAAATATAAATAGTAATGTAAAGTACAGATATCCAAAAAATTACTTAAGTACTTTACACCACTGCCTAGCTGTCCATTCTACTTTATTTATCCTGACTACATCTTTAGGGACATAGAAATCTGATGACGAGATCGTTGAAGGCCCACACCCATAGCCACCGGCACTGTTGTGAACGAGTTTGCGGACGACACTACAGTGGTAGGCTTGATTACCAACAACGACGAGACGGCCTACAGGGAGGAGGTGAGGGCCCTCGGAGTGTGGTGTCAGGAAAATAACCTCACACTCAACGTCAACAAAACAAAGGAGATGATTGTGGACTTCAGGAAACAGCAGAGGGAGCACCCCCCTATCCACATCGACGGGACAGTAGTGGAGAAGGTGGAACATTTTAAGTTCCTCGGTGTACACATCACGGACAAACTGAATTGGTCCACCCACACAGACAGCGTTGTGAAGAAGGCGCAGCAGCGCCTCTTCAACCTCAGGAGGCTGGAGAAATTTTGCTTGTCACCAAAAGCACTCACAAACTTCTACAGATGCACAATCGAGAGCATCCTGTCGGGCTGTATCACCGCCTGGTACGGCAACTGCTCCGCCCACAACCGTAAGGCTCCCCAGAGGGTAGTGAGGTCTGCACAACGCATCACCGGGGGAAAACTACCCGCCCTCCAGGACACCTACACCACCCGATGTCACAGGAAGGCCATAAAGATCATCAAGGACAACAACCACCCAAGCCACTGCCTGTTCACCCCGCTATCATCCAGAAGGCGAGGTCAGTACAGGTGCATCAAAGCAGGGACCGAGAGACTGAAAAACAGCTTCTATTTCAAGGCCATCAGACTGTTAAACAGCCACCACTAACATTTAGTGGCCGCTGCCAACATACTGACTCAACTCCAGCTCACTTTAATAATGGAAATTGATGGAAATTGCTGTAATAAATGTACCACTAGCCACTTTAAACAATGCCACTTAATATAATGTTTACATACCCTATATTACTCATCTCATATGTATATGTATATACTGTACTCTATATCATCTACTGCATCTTGCCATCTTTATGTAATACATGTATCACTAGCCATTTTAAACTATGCCACTTTATGTTTACATACCCTACATTACTCATCTCATATGTATATACTGTACTCTATACCATCTACTGCATCTTGCCTATGCCGTTCTGTACCATCACTCATTCACATATCTTTATGTACATATTCTTTATCCCTTTACACTTGTGTGTATAAGGTAGTAGTTGTGGAATTGTTAGGTTGGATTACTTGTTGGTTATTACTGCATTGTCGGAACTAGAAGCACAAGCATTTCGCTACACTCGCATTAACATCTGCTAACCATGTGTACGTGACAAATGTTTTTTGATTTGATTTGATTTGATTCGAATCCACACGCCTCAGGTCAGACCCAAATAGGATGCCTCAGGCCACAGGACCAACAGAGCCTGGTGACTATGACGTCATGGTGAAGGGTGTGGTATTTTGGATGGTGGGCGGACTTGGCAAATCTGGGTATTCTACCGTATTATGAGAATATTCCCACACTGGAAGACTGACTAAGACCATAGTCTAAATAGAATATATATTCTTTGCTTCTCTTTGCTAGACATGATTTGGTCATGTTTTTTGATTATCGCTTAAAGGGTATAGCCAGCAGAGGGAACCAAGTGTTCAGTTTTTACCTCTTGTACCCTCGAGCTAGCGCCTTCACGATAGCTCAAATTCTTATCTGAATTTTTCAAATCCTCTCATAAGTCAACCCTATGATGTCACTCAACACAGACCACACGATAAACCATTCAATAAACAGACACACTTTATTTGATATTGTCAGTTCAAATTGTTAATTCCATGACATCAGGACCAGCCTTTGCTAATTAGCCAGATGCCATGGGGTTTTGGATCCATGACACGTAGTTGCAGACTTTGGTGTAGACGCCAGGCTTCTTCCTGAGAGCACAGCCATGACCCCAGGACACAACACCCTGCAACTCCCCATCACACACCAAAGGAGCACCAGAGTCACCCTGAGAGGTGGGGGGTAGAGAGAAAGAAAGGAAGTGACAGAGAGAAGATGGGGGAGGTGATGGGAGAGATAAAGAAAGAGAGAGCGCAACAAGCCAGAGTGACAGGACAAGATAGAGAGATTCAGTGACAGAGCAAGATGAAGAGAGACAAGAAAATATATAACCAGAGATCAGTGTGATTGCATCATGGTAAAAACTGTGAAAACACGAAAGTAAAATATGAAGAAGTACAGTACAGGTCTATTCTGTCAGTTACCTATCAGGAGTCCTTGCCTCCCTCCATGATCACAGATCATGTTCTCAGTCATCTGGAAGAAATAGGCTTCCAGGCAGGTGTTACCAGTCAGAAGGGGGACCTCCACATACTGCAGTGTGTCAGGGTACCTCACTGGAACAGAACACCAAAGAAAGTAAGAGGGAGCAAGAAAAGACACAGACATATGCTTCTACATCTTTATTGCTTGCTGTTTGGGGTTTCAGGCTGGGTTTCTGTATAGCACTTTGTGACATCGGCTGATGTAAAAAGGGCTTTATTAATACATTTGATTGAATTTGATTGACATGTAACAGGGCATTAAAACCTTCCATTTGAAAAAAATCTGAAGTGGAAAACTTGAGATTTCTTAATTAAAAGACACTCTAAAATAGCTGTTGTCCTCAGCTGTTAACCATTTCTAACCAAGGCAGCATGATATCTAATCAGGTACTGTACACACTGGGCAAGTAGGTCACCTGGGGTAATAGACGCAGCTGTTTTTCACACCCACACAAACACCCACGCACAAATACACACAAACACAAGCACGCACACACACGCACAAATGTTTGTATTATTATATTTTCTTATTTCTTATTGTTGTTGCATTGTCGAGAAGGAACCTGAAAGTAAGCATTTCATTGGATGGCGTGTAACATGTGTATCCCATACATACGACTAATAAAACTTGAAACTTGAAACACAAATTCCACTCACAGCCTTCGTTGCTGGCACGAAGGCTCCCCAGCCAGAGACCTGGCACATAGTTCCGGCAGTGCCACACTTAGTGGGGAGAGCCACAGGGCTCACATAGCTGTTGAGGGTGGCAGGCTGGCTTAGCTTGATCAGCGCGATGTCACTATCCTGGGTACCGGAGTTGTAGTCTGGGTGGCGGATGAACAGGGCAGACATGATGTGCTGCTCAGTGTTCTCAGGCTCCTTGATGTTGTGCTCCCCCAGACAGACCTCCAATGGCAACCTGCAGGGTTATAGCCAGAAAGGAGATTATACTGTGGTTGTTGGAGGGGAAGGAGGGTCCTGCACTAAAAATCTATTCAAAAATAAAATAAAATTGTATTGGTCACATACACATGGTTAGCAGATAGTAATGCGAGTGTAGCGAAATGCTTGTACTTCTATTTCCTACAGTGCAGTAATATCTAACAAGTAATTTAACAATTTCCCAACAACTACCTAATACACACAAATCTAAAAGGGTGAATCAGAATATGTACATATAAATATATGGATTAGAGATGGCCGAGCGGCATAAGCAAGGTGCAATATATGATATAAAATACAGTATATACATTCGATATGAGTAATGTAAAATATGTAAACATTATTAAAGTGGCTTTGTTTAAAGTGACTAGTGATCCATTTATTAAAGTGTCCAGTGATTGGGTCTCAATGTAGGCAGCAGCCTCTCTGAGTTAGTGATAGCTGTTTTTCAGTCTCTCGGTCCCAGCATTCCAGGGCCTCAAGCTTGATGATGAGCTTGAAGGGTACTATGGTGTTGAATGCTGAGCTGTAGTCAATGAACAGCATTCTTACATAGGTATTCCTCTTGTCCAGATGGGATAGGGCAGTGTGCAACGTGATGGCGACTGCATAGTCTGTGGACCTGTTGGGGCGGTATGCAAACTGAAGTGGGCCTAGGGTGGCCGGTAAGGTGGAGATGATATGATCCTTGACTAGTCTCTCAAAGCACTTCATGATGGCAGAAGTGAGTGCTACGGGGCGGTAGTCATTTAGTTCAGTTACCTTTGCCTTCTTGGGTACAAGAAAAATGGTGGCCATCTTGAAGCATGTGGGGACAGCATACTGGGATAGGGAGAGATTGAATATTTACGTAAACACACCAGCCAGCTGGTCTGCTCATGCTCTGAGGACGCGGCTAGGGATGCCGTCTGGGCCAGCAGCCTTGCGAGGATTAACACGTTTAAATGTTTTATTCACATCGGCCACGGAGAAGGGGGAGTGAGGTCCTTGTTAGCGGGCCATGAAGGTGACACTGTATTTTTCTCAAAGCGGGCAAAGAAGGTGTTTAGTTCGTCTGGAAATGTGATGTCGGTTTCTGTGACGTGGCTGGTTTTCTTTTTGTAGTCCGTGATTTCCTGTAGACCTTGCCACATACGTCTCATGTCTGAGCCGTTGAATTGCGACTCCACTTTGTCCCTGTACCGGCATTTTGCTTGTTTGATTGCTTTGCGGAGGGAATAACTACACTGTTTATATTCAGCCATATTCCCAGACCTTTTTCCATGGTTAAATGCGGTGGTTCGCGCTTTCAGTTTTGCGCAAATGCTGCCATCCAACCACGGTTTTGGTTAGGGTAGGTTTTAATAGTCACAGTGGGTACAACATCTCCAATGCATTTCTTATAAACTCACTCACCGAGTCAGCATACAAATCAATGTTGTTATCTGAGGCTGACCGGAACATATCCCAGTCCACGTGATCAAAACAATCTTGAAGCATAAATTCGGAAATTCATCACTGGTACATCCTGTTTGAGTTTCTACCTATAAGACGGAAGGAGCTCGATGGCGTCATGCTCAGATTTGCCGAAGGGAGGGCTGGGGAGGGCTTTGTATGCATCGCGGAAGATAGAGTAGCAGTGATCGAGTGTATTACCCCCGCACGTAGTGCAATCAATATGCTGATGGAATTTAGGTAGCCTTGTTCTCAAATTTACTGTCTTAAAATCCCCAGCTACAATAAATGTAGCCTCAGGATATATGGTTTCCAGTTTACATAGAGTCCAGTGAAGTTCCTTGAGGGCCATCTTGGCGTCTGCTTGAGGGGGAATGTACACAGCTGTGACAATAACTGACAAGAATTCTCTTGGGAGGTAATATGGCCGGCATTTGGTTGTAAGGAATTCTAGGTCGGGTGAGCAGAAGGACTTGAGTTCCTGTATGTTCTTATGATTACACCATGAGTCGTTAATCATGAAGCATACACCCCCGCCCTTCCACTTCCCAGAGAGGTGTTTATCTCTGTCGGCACGATGCATGGAGAATATCCCGAGAGAGCCATGTTTCTGTGAAACAGATAATGTTACAATCTCTGATGTCTTTCTGGAAGGCAACCCTTGCTCGAATTTCATCTACCTTGTTGTCAAGAGACTGGACATTGGTGAGTAGTATACTCGGGAGTGGTGGAAGATGTGCACGTCTACGGAGCCTGACCAGGAGGCCGCTCCTTCTGCCGCTTCTGCGGCTCCGTTGGATTTGTTGGATTTGCTGTATGTGTCACGACTTCCACCGAAGTCGGCTCCTCTCCTTGTTCGGGCGGCGTTCGGCGATCGACGTCACCGGCTTTCTAGCCATCACTGCTCCATTTTTCATATATCCATTTGTCTTGTCTTGTTTCCATACACACCTGGTTTACATTTCCCCAATCAATCTACTTGTATTTAACCCTCTGTTTCCCATCATGTTTTGTGTGTAATTGTTTCATGTTATGTGGTGTTAGTTTATGTGCTTTACTTTTATGTTCCGTTTTTTTGAGCGCATTTGATTTATGTAGTGCTCTCGTTTTTTGGAACTTTAATTAAAGTGCGCCTGTTCATTATACTCTGCTCTCCTGCACCTGACTTCGCCTCCAATACACCATTGACAGTATGTTAATTAAAGTTTACCCATTTCATCCAAACAGTTCTACAACAGTTGTGGTCTAAAATCCGAATGGACTCAACCGTTAAACATGATATTACAAAGAGCAAAGCATACCATTCTAGTTTAAATGTGGATTTTAAGGCCTACACCACCAGAATGTTCATAAAATAAAATAAAGTGTAAAAAAAACATTTAATTATTTTTTAAATACTCTAGCACATAGTAACTCTGAAGTCTACACTTACGATTTGTAGCAGTGGGCAGCAGAGAGCACCCATTCACTGGAGAGGAAGATCCCTCCACAGAAGTTGTACCCTGTGTACAGAAACACCTGGTAGGGAACTGTCACGCCCTGGCCTTAGTATTCTTTGTTTTCTTTATTATTTTAGTTAGGTCAGGGTGTGACATGGGTAATTTATGTGGGTTTTGTAGTGTCTAGGGTGGTTGTAAGGTTTAGGGGGTTTATTTAGAGTAGTTGGGTTTATGTTTAGTATAGTTGTCTAGCTGTGTGTATGGTTGAGTGTAGGTGTTTAGGAAAGTCTATGGTTGCCTGAATTGGGTCTCAATTAGAGACAGCTGGTTATTGTTGTCTCTGATTGGGAGCCATATTTAAGGTAACCATAGGCTTTAGCTGTTTGTGGGGAATTGTCTATGTCGATGTTCTATGTTGCATGTATGCACTAGTTCTTTCTTAGCTTCACGTTTGTTATTTTGTTAAAGTGGTTTTGTGTTTGTTCTCTTCTTAATAAAAGAAGATCTTCTTTTCACGCGCTGCGCCTTGGTCCTCACTCTCTTCTATAGACGATCGTGACAGGAACAGAGTTCTTCCTGCACTCATACCCTCCTACAATCGTGTCGTCCTCCTCAAGAGCAGCTAAAATTCAAAGGGAAATTAAAAATAAAACAAAAGTCTGATTGAGATTAAATGACGTCTTAGGTTTTTCATCAGAATCCGGTGTTAACATCAACCAGCAATTTCTTATGCTACGTATTCTGTTATGTATTCTTTCTTAAGTTATGTATTATAGTACCAGAAGAATGAGAAGTTTCATGTTCTTGTTTCAGTCTATTTTGCTGACAGGATCAGTTTGTCTCCCCTCTCTCTTTTTTCACTCCTCTTATCTCACCTGTTACAAGGACTTTCTTTATCTCAATGTAATTGTCCTCTTGCTCAGTTGTGCACCGGGGCCTCCCACTCCTCTTTCTATTCTGGTAAGAGACCGTTTGCGCTGTTCTGTGAAGGGAGTAGTACACAGCATTGTATGAGATCTTCAGTTTCTTGGCAATTTCTCACATGGAATAGCCTTAATTTCTCAGAACAAGAATAGACTGATGAGTTTCAGAAGAAAGTTCTTTGTTTCTAGCCATTTTGAGCCTGTAATCGAACCCACAAATGCTGATGCTCCAGATACTCAACGAGTCTAAAGAAGGCCAGTTGTATTGCTTTTTTAATCAGCACAATAGTTCTCAGCTGTGCTAACATAATTGCAAAAGGGTTTTCTTATGATCAATTAGCCTTTTAAAATGATAAACTTGGATTAGCTAACACAACGTGCCATTGGAACACAGGAGTGATGGTTGCTGGTAATTGGCCTCTGTATGCCTATGTAGATATTCCATTAAAAAAAATCTGTTTCCAGCTACAACAGTCATTTACACCATTACCAATGTCTCCATTGTATTTCTGATCAATTTGATGTTATTTTAATGGACAAAAAATGTACTTTTCTTTCAAAAACAAGGACATTTCCAAGTGACCCCAAACTTTTGAACGGTAGTGTACATCATTCAGTGTCACCAAATAGTTGGAAATGAGTAACAAACTGCAATGTGAATATGACAAGCGATATATTGATTTTGTACAGCAGTCAAATGATGTTATCTTGTGAGTGGAGCAGGAGATGACTAATAAACAACAATATTGCAATACTATTTCCATGACCACAACAATCATGTTCAACTGCAGCGTGTTGCCAATCAGAATGAAATCAAACAATCATCATGAAACAGCATTTGGGTTAACTCTGCAGTATGTGGAATGATAATGTTATTGATGATGGTGATTGTATTGTACCTTTCCATCCCTTGAGTGTAGGACAGTGTTGCTCAATCCTCAGGGGAGAGATTAGTGAATTGGCAATCTTTCATTGTGACTTCCTGCAGTCGTCATTCATTTTAGATAAGTGACATGTTGACGTACAGAAACAAACACAAGTTCTTCTTTTGGATGGACAGTTTGTCCGTTTCATGACACAATGGGATTTCACAATGTGGTTTGCTGAACGTTTCATCGATCAAACACAAATGAACATTCAATTACATGTTGTTGACATGTAATCACATTATTTGTTGATGGTTTATGATCACAGATTATAGAAGACAATTCAACAAACAAACTAACCTTAGATGTACATTTTTAAAGCTTGCTGGAGATGATACAGAAAATAGCCTGCATGAATACAGTCCAGCTCACTTTACATGCCTCTGAAATAGTATTATTAACATATCTAAAATATCTTTCCTGAGTCAATTACTTCAGGAAAGTAAGAGGTAGACAAAACTTATACTGCAGTGTGTGCCAAGGTGTTTATCAGCACTTAACAGGGTGCATTTAGCCAAACCCTGTGATTATATGCACTTGTGGTTTAAATATAACACACTCCCATCCAGCACAGGCAAGTTGTTCTCTTCATTTGCTCTTTGTCGCATATCTTATGTCTCAGAGAATAATGCCTCATTCATACTTTGTGTATATTGAAATGTATTTTGTGACCTCTCCTCCTTGACTATGTTGACATTGATGGATGGTTTCTCAACTGGATTATTTTCGATACAGAATAGAAAATAAAAAAATAGAACTACAGCTGAAAAACTACAGCTGCATATTGTTCGGGCCAGTCAAATAGCTCAGCCTTTAGATTACACCATGTTTCTGTCAACAGTTGGGTTGGTTGGATCACCTTTCACCAGCATCAACCAGCAACATCCGCAGCGCCTGCAGAATTACACCATTTTGCAATAAGCAGGAAGTAATGCTTTCCTCTTCTTCTGATATCAAAGGTGAAAATCTGTGTAAAAAGTCTTATTTAGTCACCCGACATGGGAGTGCACACAGTGGTGTACACACTGTACCATGTGTCACCCAGATGCCCGCTTTCTTGAGGCTCTGCAAAACAGAGCTCACTGGATGTGGTCAACAGACAGGGGAAAAGCAGCGAGAAATATGTCACAGTCCTCTCTTATGCTGCCCGAGGAGGCTATTGACCTTGAGAGTGGGCCAGCGCCGCTGCTCACATTTTTTCCACAGCACTTTTAGTCCAACGAGGGACAACAACCCTTATTCTCCTCTTCATCTTCACCATTTGGGGCTCGCTCCTCCTCCTCCTGTTTCACCCTCCCAACCCTCCCTACCCATCCATCCCTCCCTCCCCCCTTTCTCCCAGATTTGCTGGTACACAGACTGTCAGATGGTCCTCTGCCACATATCTGTATGGCACATATCCCTGTCATCTTGGATGATGTCAATCTCTGCCATGTTTGATCATTCTGTGTCCCTTAGGTCTGCCCAGGGGGCCTGGCATTGTGGTTGGAAGTAGGGACATACTGCATATAAGGAAGTGGTTTGGGGTAGTGACGATCAGCTCTTTCTTTATCTGTGTGATGAAATTTTGGGGAAAACGTAGCGGGTTTGTGCGGTGAGGGGATGTTTGGCAGTTATTTTGACTCTAACACAAAATTCCTGACTTCTCCACACGACACTACAGCCTGATTTCCAGTCAGCACCGCAACTAGATCAACAAACGTTGGCGGTTATAGGATCAGAAGAATCCCATTGTGTGTTGGCTCTCTGTCTTCAAGACAAGACAACTGGAATGTTATGGGAGGTCCAGCAGCTCTCTGCGACACCGTAAGGCTTTCACTCCCTCAACAAACAGATTTGGGAGATGTAGAAAAGCATCCCCCCCCCCCCCCCCCCCCCCCCCCCGACAGCTACGAACACACAGGGTGGATCACAACATGGCTGTGAGCTATGTCATTAGTTTTTCACTACCCTTGGGCTAGGCAATAACACCGTGAATTTAGCTCGGCTGTCTCTTGTTGATGCCACACCCTCTCAATACAGCTGTTGTGAATAATAAAAACCCCAACCCCAGTACCACCTCCCTCCCCCACATTTCAACACCCTCCCCCAACCTCCAAAAAATCTGAGTTCCCCTCAAACTCCCACTGGTTGTTTTACACGCCCAAATTGGTATTTGTGCAGCCCGGCCTAATTACAAGTTTGGTTGGTGAATCAAGAAGTATGGCGAAACATGGTCTGCAAAAGCTTCCCTCAAATTATAGCTTAGGTATAGCTATTAATATCCACTCCAGACACTGTCGTTTTGAACCGCTTGCTATAGAGCTGCACAGAATGACTAGAGAACAATCAATTAGAATAATATTTCCAACAATAATAACCAGAGAGATAAATTGTTATTTTAAAGGCAAAATATATGACTTAAATACAGTATTTCATCTGGTCCGGACATCAGTACAAAGAAATCCTCCACCAGAAGTGTAACATCTGGACCAGCTCAAGATTAGATAGGCACAGATTTAACAGTGCATTCCTTGAGGATAAATCAACAGAGAATCATTTCCCTCATTGCTTTGAACTGTCCGCCGCAGGGCGGAAAGAATTGCTTATGTCCCAGTGTCAGATAGCCCTTCTGTGGCAAAATGTGCAGATGCTGAATACTTATGCATGAGTGAAAAAAGCCAGTGATACAAGAGACATGAGTTCTCCCACACACACAAATGAGGGTGTTGCTCTGACTCAAAGCAAAGGTTGACACGCGTGTGCACATGCGCACACACACACACACACACACACACACACACACACCAGGGGCCTTCATTCTCTTCCCCCTCACATCTGCTATTTGGTAGTGTGCAGAGTTCCTGCGTGGTATGTTCACTGGCTGGGCATACAGTTTTGGGTTGGGTAACCGCTAGCCGCTCACCCTGTGAAAAAAGTCTGATTTCTCCAAGCTTTTGGGTTTGATTGCGTTCAAGCAATGTGCAGACAAGTGTCTGGAATGCAAATGATTTGGATAGTCAATGACGACAAGCACCTGTTGTGGAAAAATATTGACTCAAATACTTTTCAGATACCAGAGCTTGTGAATTAAATTAGACTTTATCACAGAGAGCAACAAAGCCGAGTTAGTTCATGAAACAACTGAATCTTCATTCTTAGTGCTTGGTTTTTATACAGTCTTACCCTTACATAACGTCATCACCCCATTTTCGAATCTTGTTGTCCTACTTAGTTTCCATCCTCTTATTGGCTCAGACATTGGGGCATAGATTCTATTGGTGGCATGACATGCATACCCCTTAGCTAATGTTCCTGTCCAAAGGTCTTCACAAGTTCATACTGACGTTGTCTTATGTATGATTACAGTTTTTCCCAATTGCTAAAACACAATTTTGCAAACTAGGCTGGTTTTATCAAAATACTTAACACAATTCACAAAACCACACACCCAAACTGCAAAATACCTCATATATCCTGCAAAATGAAGCAATGCAACCAAAACTACATATAGCATTATCAAAATCAAACGTTTGCACGAAATGGCACGCACTTCATTCATATTACCAGATTGTTGTCTAACCAACTACACACTGTTGGGCATAATGAAAAGCACTCTCATCTTTATTATGCTTTGCCATAATACTAAAATAGTTCAAATTGTAGAAAATTCTTCAGATGCACAGAAATATTTGCAGATACACACACATGCTGTTGAAACATTACATTTTTTATTTTTCACCAAACAAGTCAGTGCAACATATGAACAGCAGATATATTTACATTGGACTGAACAAAAATACGCTCACAAAAAAACAGTAAACTGAAAAAGAAACAGAAATGGGAAAAAATATTTAAAAAAGAGTCAAGAAAAATAATTAGGCAGCATCTTGCCGCACAGCTGGGTCTGGCCACAACGCCTCGTCCACATCACAGCTGGGTCTGGCCACAACGCCTCGTCCACATCACAGCTGGGTCTGGCCACAACGCCTCGTCCACATCACAGCTGGGTCTGGCCACCACGCCTCGTCCACATCACAGCTGGGTCTGGCCACCACGCCTCGTCCACATCACAGCTGGGTCTGGCCACAACGCCTCGTCCACATCACAGCTGGGTCTGGCCACCACGCCTCGTCCACGTCACAGCTGGGTCTGGCCACAACGCCTCGTCCACATCACAGGCAATATCTTCCCTTGCCAGACATCGAGGGAAGAAGCGCCTTGAGTGCCTTATCCATCCCTGAATCGCACTCACATAAATCTCATCACATGCCTCTTCCATAGCCTGCACAAGAGGCATGCGCACAAAAGGCTGCCGGTCGTGTACCTTCCACCTCCAGGCCGAAAATAACTCTTCTATGGGGTTCAGAAATGGTGAGTATGGTGGGAGGTATTGCACGAGAAATGGTTGGTGGTCAGCAAACCAGTTTTGGACTGGGGCTGCACGATGAAAGCTCACGTTGTCCCATACTACAACGTACCGGGTTCTTTGATGGTCTGCATCATTCATACGCTCTGGTGGTATGAGAATGTTGTGGAGTCTGTCCAGAAATGTGAGAATATGGGCTTTGTTGTATGGTCCAAGGTTGGCATGACGGTGGAGGATACCATGCGTATTGGAGATGGCAGCGCACATTGTGATGTTCCCACCACGTTGGCCAGGAACATCTATAATGGCTCTGTGGCCAATTACGTTTCTCCCCCTTCTTCTGGTCTTTGCTAGGTTGAACCCAGCCTCATCTTTAAAGATGAACTCATGTGGGATTGCATGAGCATCCATTTCCAGTACTCCCTGAAAACAAAGAACAAAAGCAGTCAATATGGTGTTATCCAGAACACTGGGAAACAATGTTGTGTGTAGTGTACTGCAGTCAATATTGTACTACATCCACATATGCTCGTCTGACTTCTTTGTTTCCTTGAGAGTTTCTCTCAAACGGCACCTTATAAAGTTGTTTCATTCTGATTTGGTTTCACTTGAGAATGCGAGCCACTGTGGACAGACTGACTCGTTGAATGTTGTTGAATATGGTGTTGTCTTGGATGATGTGGCTTTGAATTTCTCATAATCTGATTTCATTATTTTCCAAAACCAAGTTTACAATGGCAGCTTCCTGTACCCCGGTGAACATTTGGCCCCTTCCTCCACCATGGTTGCGTCTCTCAGTCCTTTAGAAAAACAAAACAAAAAAAAATATAGGGCTTGGACAATGCAGCCTAAAAATATTTCCCCCACAGTAGAGTAAATTCTACAGGAAATTTGTGCAGTTAGTGTATGACATCAGCCATTCATGAAGTAAACAGGTATCACCCAACTGATAAACTATGACATGGGGTATACTACATAGTGTGAAATCAATTTTGGTTACATACCTGTACTCCAGTCTAAATGTCCGGATGACACAGGCGACAGTAAAACGGCTCAGGTTGGGCTGCACTCTCTGTCCAGCCTCTCACATTGTCAGCCCATGGTTGATGACATGATCAACTAATGTTACTCTGATTTCATTTGAAAGTTGTTGTCTTCTTTGGCCATGAACTCCTCTACCAGCTCTACCCCTACCTCTCACTCTTCCTCCCCCTCTCATTCTCACCCTCCCCTTACCTCTCACTCTTCCTCCCCCTCTCATTCTCACCCTCCCCCTACCTCTCACTCTTCCTCCCCTTCTCATTCTCACCCTCCCCTTACCTCTCACTCTTCCTCCCCCTCTCATTCTCACCCTCCCCCTACCTCTCACTCTTCCTCCCCCTCTCATTCTCACCCTCCCCCTACCTCTCACTCTTCCTCCCCCTCTCATTCTCCCCCTCCCCCTACCTCTCACTCTTCCTCCCCCTCTCATTCTCACCCTCCCCCTACCTCTCACTCTTCCTCCCCCTCTCATTCTCCCCCTACCTCCCCCTCTCATTCTCCCCCTCCCCCTCACTCTTCCTCCCCCTCTCATTCTCACCCTCCCCCTACCTCTCACTCTTCATCCCCCTCTCATTCTCACCCTCCCTCTTCCTCTTGCTCTCTTTGCAACGGCTTCCATTGTTGTTGTAAAACAATAGGTGCTCACCTGTGGTCTTTTCATAGTGCTTACTTCCTGATTGAAGTGGTAACAATTAACCATTGAGGTGTTTGGCCAGGTGGCACATGTATTGGCCAATTGGCTCATGTAGTGTCATTTTGAATGGCAGTGTTTTGAAATGGCAAACGTGACTTTATGTCAGATTGTTGTGTCTTATGCAGAGAACCGTGTGCAGTGCATTTAAAAAGTGCAATTTTGAATTGCAAAATGTGTGTAAAGCAGAAAATGTGTTTAGACTTTTGGAGACTTGAGAAGAGGTTTTGCTCTCTGTGTGTCAGTTTAAATAATTGTGCTGTGCATGTCATTTTAGTGTGTTAGCAATTGGAAAAAACTGTAACCCATGTGCGTGTCCAGTAGCCTTCACAAGATCAGATATGGCCCAGACCAGACACATCTTGTGAGTCTACCTTGCCTCATCTACTTACGTTCCCGTTTTTTATGTCCAATGTCCAACATGTCCAATGGTCAATTCGATGTTGGTCCAGCTTTGTACACTCACCTGGGCTGCAGCCTTCATTCTGCTTACACATGTCTAATATTTAAACGTATATCGATTATTCTTTCTACTTCAAAGAGAACAGTGTAGGTACTGAGAATCATCAGATAACTGGAAAATCTCCAACACACCCAGCAGTTTTGTGCCGAGTCAGAGTGTGTATGTGTGCCATGGAAAAATGTCCAAGAACCTGGTTAGACTGTAAGCTCCTTTCCTGAGGACGGCTCACCTCTCACAGTTCTGGGTGACTTTAACCTCCCCATGTCTACCTTTGACTCATTCCTCTCTGCCTCCTTCTTTCCACTCCTCTCCTCTTTTGACCTCACCCTCTCACCTTCCCCCCCTACTCACAAGGCAGGCAATACGCTTGACCTCATCTTTACTAGATGCTGTTCTTCCACTAACCTCATTGCAACTCCCCTCCAAGTCTCCGACCACTACCTTGTATCCTTTTCCCTCTCGCTCTCATCCAACACCTCCCACACTGCCCCTACTCGGATGGTATCGCGCCGTCCCAACCTTCGCTCTCTCTCCCCCGCTACTCTCTCCTCTTCCATCCTATCATCTCTTCCCTCTGCCCAAACCTTCTCCAACCTATCTCCTGATTCTGCCTCCTCAACCCTCCTCTCCTCCCTTTCTGCATCCTTTGACTCTCTATGTCCCCTATCCTCCAGGCCGGCTCGGTCCTCCCCTCCCGCTCCGTGGCTCGACGACTCATTGCGAGCTCACAGAACAGGGCTCCGGGCAGCCGAGCGGAAATGGAGGAAAACTCGCCTCGCTGCGGACCTGGCATCCTTTCACTCCCTCCTCTCTATATTTTCCTCTTCTGTCTCTGCTGCTAAAGCCACTTTCTACCACTCTAAATTCCAAGCATCTGCCTCTAACCCTAGGAAGCTCTTTGTCACCTTCTCCTCCCTCCTGAATCCTCCTCCCCCCCCCCCCCTCCTCCCTCTCTGCAGACGACTTCGTCAACCATTTTGAAAAGAAGGTCGACGACATCCGATCCTCGTTTGCTAAGTCAAACGACACCGCTGGTTCTGCTCACACTGCCCTACCCTGTGCTTTGACCTCTTTCTCCCCTCTCTCTCCAGATGAAATCTCGCGTCTTGTGACGGCCGGCCGCCCAACAACCTGCCCGCTTGACCCTATCCCCTCCTCTCTTCTCCAGACCATTTCCGGAGACCTTCTCCCTTACCTCACCTCGCTCATCAACTCATCCTTGACCGCTGGCTACGTCCCTTCCGTCTTCAAGAGAGCGAGAGTTGCACCCCTTCTGAAAAAACCTACACTCGATCCCTCCGATGTCAACAACTACAGACCAGTATCCCTTCTTTCTTTTCTCTCCAAAACTCTTGAACGTGCCGTCCTTGGCCAGCTCTCCTGCTATCTCTCTCAGATTGACCTTCTTGATCCAAATCAGTCAGGTTTCAAGACTAGTCACTCAACTGAGACTGCTCTTCTCTGTATCACGGAGGCGCTCCGCACTGCTAAAGCTAACTCTCTCTCCTCTGCTCTCATCCTTCTAGACCTATCGGCTGCCTTCGATACTGTGAACCATCAGATCCTCCTCTCCACCCTCTCCGAGTTGGGCATCTCCGGCGCGGCCCACGCTTGGATTGCGTCCTACCTGACAGGTCGCTCCTACCAGGTGGCGTGGCGAGAATCTGTCTCCTCACCACGCGCTCTCACCACTGGTGTCCCCCAGGGCTCTGTTCTAGGCCCTCTCCTATTCTCGCTATACACCAAGTCACTTGGCTCTGTCATAACCTCACATGGTCTCTCCTATCATTGCTATGCAGACGACACACAATTAATCTTCTCCTTTCCCCCTTCTGATGACCAGGTGGCGAATCGCATCTCTGCATGTCTGGCAGACATATCAGTGTGGATGACGGATCACCACCTCAAGCTGAACCTCGGCAAGACGGAGCTGCTCTTCCTCCCGGGGAAGGACTGCCCGTTCCATGATCTCGCCATCACGGTTGACAACTCCATTGTGTCCTCCTCCCAGAGCGCTAAGAACCTTGGCGTGATCCTGGACAACACCCTGTCGTTCTCAACTAACATCAAGGCGGTGGCCCGTTCCTGTAGGTTCATGCTCTACAACATCCGCAGAGTACGACCTTGCCTCACACAGGAAGCGGCGCAGGTCCTAATCCAGGCACTTGTCATCTCCCGTCTGGATTACTGCAACTCGCTGTTGGCTGGGCTCCCTGCCTGTGCCATCAAACCCCTACAACTCATCCAGAACGCTGCAGCCCGTCTGGTGTTCAACCTTCCCAGGTTCTCTCACGTCACCCCGCTCCTCCGCTCTCTCCACTGGCTTCCAGTTGAAGCTCGCATCCGCTACAAGACCATGGTGCTTGCCTACGGAGCTGTGAGGGGAACGGCACCTCAGTACCTTCAGGCTCTGATCAGGCCCTACACCCAAACAAGGGCACTGCGTTCATCCACCTCTGGCCTGCTCGCCTCCCTACCACTGAGGAAGTACAGTTCCCGCTCAGCCCAGTCAAAACTGTTCGCTGCTCTGGCACCCCAATGGTGGAACAAACTCCCTCACGACGCCAGGACAGCGGAGTCAATCACCACCTTCCGGAGACACCTGAAACCCCACCTCTTCAAGGAATACCTAGGATAAAGCAATCCTTCTGCCCCCCCCCCCCCCCCCCCCCCCTTAAAAGATTTAGATGCACTATTGTAAAGTGGCTGTTCCACTGGATGTCATAAGGTGAATGCACCAATTTGTAAGTCGCTCTGGATAAGAGCGTCTGCTAAATGACTTAAATGTAATGTAAATGTAACTGTGTACTGTTTTGGCAGAGTGAAAGTCAAAAGTCTTCCCACGTTCGAACACACACACAAGAGACACCCACATCAAAGCACACCTCCAAGGACCAAGTCTCAATCTCAGTTGCATTTCCTAATTTAAAAAAATATATATTTTACCTTTATTTAACCAGGTAGGCAAGTTGAGAACAAGTTCTCATTTACAACTGCGACCTGGCCAAGATAAAGCAAAGCAGTTCGACACATATAACAACACAGAGTTACACATGGAATAAACAAAACATACAGTCAATAATACAGTAGAAAAATAAGTCTATATACAATGTGAGCAAATTAAGTGAGATAAGGGAGGTAAAGGCAATAAATAGGCCATGGTGGCGAAGTAAATACAATATAGCAATTAAAACACTGAAATTGTAGATTTTACAGTAGATGAGTGTGCAAAGTAGAAATACTGGGGTGCAAAGGAGCAAAATAAATAAATACAGTAGGGGAAGAGGTAGTTGTTTGGGCTATTTATATATGGGCTATGTTCAGGTGCAGTGATCTGTGAGCTGCTCTGACAGCTGGTGCTTAAAGCTAGTGAGGGAGATAAGTGTTTCCAGTTTCAGAGATTTTTGTAGTTCGTTCCAGTCATTGGCAGCAGAGAACTGGAAGGAGGGGCGGCCAAAGGAGGAATTGGCTTTGGGGGTGACAAGTGAGATATACCTGCGGGAACGCGTGCTACGGATGGGTGCAGCTATGGTGACCAACGAGCAAAGATAAGGCGGGACTTTACCTAGCAGGGTCTTGTGGATGACCTGGAGCCAGTGTGTTTGGTGACGAGTATGAAGCGAGGGCCAGCCAACGAGAGCGTACAGGTCGCAGTGGTGGGTAGTATATGGGGCTTTGGTGACGAAACTAATGAGGAGAATTTAAACCGAAATCAATTTCAGCCCCCTTAAAGGATCAGTATAAACTCATTCTGGTTCACAAACTCTAGGCCATGATCCAAGTCCAACATCATACTGTCTGTCAGCACTTGTTTAAACACTTTGGACAACTTTCAGTGGAGAAAGGTCCACAAAGCATCGGCCAAAATTCACAAGCGCCCTCCCCCACAGATGTATGCTTGTCTGTGTGGTGTGGGTGTAAAATGAACGGTGAGGGGGGACAGAGGGAGGAAATGAGCCGAATTGGATGCTGATCCAAAGTTCTGTACTTCCTCTCCTTTGGACTGTGTGTGTTTGTGGCAGGGCTCGGCTAACAGTTCCTTGGGAAGAAGAGACGGAGGCGGAATCTGTAATCTCAGCAGTCAGCACTCACCCACCTCCATGTCTACAGCTTGGACTGATTATTATATTCCCATGTTCCTCTCCCCTACGGTTTAGTTCAGGTGGTTTGTTGAGCGGATGTAACACATGTAAGCTACACACAGTACTTCAAGGCTGATCTCCCTGGCCTGGTCTAGGCTATGTGTGGGTGGGTCTATGGATGTGTGCACTGATAAATCTTCAGTGTGATTCACCCCATTTCTGTTGTTTTAAGGGAAAAAACATGTGGTTTCTGTCTCATCATTCTGAGCGGTTGTGAAAGAGAGAGATCATAATATTTAGAGAGTGACCAGCCACCAGCTGAATTTCACCCTCACTTGACCAGCACAAATATATATTTTTACACAAGCTATCCATACAGACTGGATGAACACAGTGGAAATGTCTCAGTTTCCCCTCTGGGATTAATAAAGTATTTCTTATTTTATCTCATTTTATCTACAGTACGTCAGCATACTTTATGTCAAAGAATTGCGTCTTTCCTCAGAAATAATGTGCATGCAAATAGTTAAGGTTCATGTCAAGGTTAGCCTTAATTTTCAATGAGAATTTGTGTTGTGGTGTTCTGCACTGTAATGTTCAAACCTAAAAATGGTGCTGTTCTACACTGTAATGTTCAAACCTAAAAATGGTGCTATTCTACACTGTAATGTTCAAACCTAAAAATGGTGCTGTTCTACACTGTAATGTTCAAACCTAAAAATGGCGAGTCAGGTGTAAAGGCTTAAACATGAACATGAATCAAGTTTCACGTTTTCTTTTACAGTGAAATGCCTTTCTTGCAAACTCGAAAACCAACAATCCAATAATCAATAACAATTTAATACTATAAAAAACACACAAGAAATAATATGAAATATGAAGAACACAATAAGTAAGTAAATAAGCATACTATATACAGGGTCAGTTCCAATACCATGTTTGTGCAGGGATACTGGAGTGATGGAGCTATGTATATGGGTAACGGGACTAGGCAACAGGATGTAAGATAAACAGAGTAGCAGCAGCTTGTATGTGAGAGGGTGTGCGTGTGTAGAGTCAGTAAAAATGTACAGTGCACTCGGAAAGTATTCAGATGCCTTGACTTTTTCCACATTTGTTACGTTCCAGCCTTATTTTAAAATTGATTAAATCGTTTTTTCCCCCTCATCAATCCACATCACAATACCCCATAATGACAAAGCAAAAACAGGTTTTTAGAAATGTTTGCAAATTTAAAACTGAAATATTACATTTACATAAGTATTCAGACCCTTTACTCAGTACTTTGTTGAAGCACCTTTGGCAGCGATCACAGCCTCGATTCTTCTTGGGTATGACGCTACACCTAAACTGGTACACCTAAATTGGTACACCTAAACTGTGACATGCTTAACACCCCGGCCATCCTACAATCTAAGCTTGATGCCCTCAATCTCACACAAATTATCAATGAACCTACCAGGTACAACCCCAAAGCTGTAAACACGGGCACCCTCATAGATATCATCCTAACCAACTTGCCTTCTAAATACACCTCTGCTGTTTTCAACCAAGATCTCAGCGATCACTGCCTCATTGCCTGCATCCGTAATGGGTCAGCTGTCAAACGACCTCCACTCATCACTATCAAATGCTCCCTGAAACACTTCAGCGAGCAGGCCTTTCTAATCGACCTGGCCGGGGTATCCTGGAAGGATATTGATCTCATCCCGTCAGTAGAGGATGCCTGGTTATTTTTAGTAGAAAGAGGAGTGGGAGGCCCCGGCCCCCAACTGAGCAAGAGGACAAGTACATTAGAGTGTATAGTTTGAGAAACAGACGCCTCACAAGTCCTCAACTGGCAACTTCATTAAATAGTACCCCTAAAATACCAGTCTCAACGTTAACAGTGAGGAGGCGACTCCGGGATACTGGCCTTCTAGGCAGAGTTGCAAAGAAAAAGCCATATCTCAGACTGGCCCAAAAAAAGAAAAGATTAACTTTGACAAAATAACAGACACTGGACAGAGGAACTGTGCCTAAAAGCTATTATCCTTTATTGATGTCACTTGTTAAATCCACTTCAATCAGTTTAGATGAAGGTAAGGAGACAGGTAAAAAAAAAAAAAAAACTTTTAAGCCTTGAAACAATTGAGACACAGATTGTGTATGCGTGCCATTTAGAGGGTGAATGGGCAAGACAAAATATTTAAGTGCTTTTGAATGGGGTTTGGTAGTAGGTGTCTTGCGTACCGGTTTGTGTCAAGAACTGCAACGCTACTGGGGTTTTCACACTCAACAGTTTCCTGTGTGATCGAGAATGGTTCACCACCCAAAGGACCTCCAGCCACCTTGACACAACTGTGGGAAGCATTGGAGTCAACATGGGCCAGCATCCCTGTGGAATGCTTTCAACAACTTGTAGAGTCCATCCCAGAAGAATTGATGCAACTCCATATTAGGAAGGTGTCCTGGTATACTCAGTGTATATTGTTGATAGGACTAATTGCAACCTAAAACATCTCAACAAACTATGCTGGAAATCACCAACAAATCTATAGATACTCCAATAGGCTATTCAACTTTGAATGTACCCATAGGAACATCCATTTGGCTTTCAACCATAAGTGGATAGATAGATTGTAGTTAATTGCAGCATAGTCACTTAGCTATATAAAGACCATTAATACCCTCAAATGAAATGGCACAATTTTATTTGGTTACAGATTCCAAACCACATTTCGCTATTTCTCCTCCACCGCAGGGAAAAGCAGGCGTTCCTTGGTTTTGTGCTGCGTTCAAGTGCTAGTCGGAACTAGGACACTTTGAAACGTACGACTTGCTATATAGTTGTAGTTATACACGTGTAGTGTTCAACGAATCAGTTTCCTGGTTCCGAATAGCATGTGAACGCTATTGCGTTGACATGTGAACTCGTTGACATGTGAACGCATGTCAACGTCGACGAGTCATCATGAATGTCATATAAGTGGTGGCGGTGATGACTGTCGTATAGCACTAGCCTTCTCCATAATGAGAACATTGTACCCACGGTTTTTAAGCGTGGACACCACTGTTGCTGCTCAGTTGCAATTCCATTGATTCATAATTATTCTAATTTGGAGAATTGTGTAGTTAGGCTATATAGCTTGATGCCTGTGTCAACATTTCAATTAATTTTGTCATTGTGGGTAAGCCATGCGTTGCTCTACACACAAACACTTAGCCAACAAACATTGTGTAAAAATGTATATTTGTTACGTGTTGAATTATGTGTTTCTTGCACAGAATGTCGATATTTTCCTTCGAAAAGCATTTAATGTGAAGTGGATCTTACAACTTTGTCTTCCAGCTGAACATATGAAGAACTGACGTCACACACTTCAAGATACTACACAGTCTGCGCTCCTGACTACAGCAGTGTAGTCGTAGCCGTTTCGTGCCAGACACCGTTCTTCAAGTCTTTCAAGCCGTTCGCCAGTTCTGATTGGAATATACACGTTATTCAAGGTATGTCTATAATATTTTTCACCATTCATTGGAGTAATCAGATTACATTGGTATTTGTAGGCTTCTACGTCAATAGTTGATGAACAAATAGAACAATAGAAATCCTGTACCATCCCTTTTAAAAACTGCGAATAAACAGCCTACCCGAGCAAAAGTTACATTCATATAATTTGTATGTGTAGCTTGTCTTATGACCATGATATACCAGTTGAGGGTAACATTAACTTATTAATAACAAATAATTGGGAAGAAATGCTATAATAACGGTATGAACTGTAATAAAACAAAATACTGACTGAATCCATAATTCCTTCTAACAAATTTGAATAAACAATACTAAATCAATAAATTACTCTTACAGTATAAATAGGTAACTTAAACAGTGCATTTAATAGGCATATTACGCATTATCCAACTAGATGAGAAATATCAACTGAATTACATTTAATTTTTCATTCCATATGAAAAACATTCCTTCCTCATTCCATAGTTCTATTCCATAGTATAGAAGATAGGCTACTGTACTGTGAAACTCTGAACAAATAGTTCTCCTTAATTACTCCCCACAGTGCACATTCTTGCACATTCTTGACTTTTATAATGATCTTGGGGTTTCCAAAAAATTCTACCTTTGTGGCATGTAAGGGTAAGTTAAGGAGAAATACCTTAATTATGACTGTCTGTCTGCTTTGTCACATTGGGCTACTTGTCAGAATCCCCAGTGTTGCACAACTTGCATTCATTCTACAAGTACTTCGTTCTGTGATGGATTGCACTACAAAGGCGGACAGGTTACACTGAAATAAATATCTCACTTACCGGTATATATGGTGATTGGGCAACCAGCTTTGCACATAATAGCTATTTTTGTTCAGATCAACTCCTCCAACATTCTCTCAATATTTGAATGTACAGTAAAATTTCACATTATTGCACAATACATTTTTTGCTAAATTCATGCATTCTCGGCACATTTAAAGTGTGTCAGTGAACTCTAGGGGTTGTAAATAAGAACAGCAAGTAGTGGGGGGGAATCAATTGTAAGGCAGCATGCCTGAAGAGTGGTGAAGGTCATTTATCCAAACCTCATTTTTTCTTTAGCCTCTCAGGTTCTCAAACAAAATGATGGCCTTAACCACAACTCCTTTGTATCCTGAGATTTGGACAGAGCTGTCTCACAACGACTCATCGCCAGGCAACTCGACAGATGACTATGAGGACTACCCTGACGAGCACGCAGAGCTCCGGAAGTCCCTCAACATCATGTCCCTCATCATTTACTGCCTGGCCTTTGTGCTGGGGGTTCTGGGAAATGGACTTGTCATCTGGGTGACGGGATTTAAGATGAAGAAGACGGTCAACACGGTGTGGTTCCTCAACCTGGCTGTGGCCGACTTCCTTTTCACAGCGTTCCTGCCTCTAAGCGTAACCTACACAGCCATGGACTTTCACTGGCCCTTCGGCAAGTTCATGTGCAAGCTCAACTCCACGATCAGCTTCTTCAACATGTTCGCCAGCGTTTACATCCTGGTGGTCATCAGCATGGACAGGTGTGTGTCCGTGGTGCGCCCTGTCTGGGCCCAGAACCATCGGAACATACGCAAGGCATCCTGTATCAGTCTGGGTGTCTGGCTGTGGGCCCTGGTCCTCAGCTCCCCCTACTTTGTCTTCCGGGACATCGGGGGGTCCTACAAGAACGAAGAAATCATCAACTGCTTCAACAACTTTGCTTTCTCCGATGACTATGACACAAAGGAGGTGGCAGAGCTGCGAGTGTTCCGCCATCAGGCCATGATCGTCACCCGCTTCCTGCTGGGCTTTGTGGTGCCCTTCGCCATCATCGTCACTTGCTACGCCGTCATCATCCACCGGCTCAAGAGGAACCGCAACCTGGCCAGCCACTCCGGGCGGCCATTCAAGATCATCGCCGCCGTCATCACAGCTTTCTTCCTGTGCTGGGCCCCCTACCACATCATGGTCCTGATCGAGATGGTGAACAACGCGGCCGCTGAGTTCAGCTACACGTTAGACCACGTCACCACCATCGGGGTCCCCATAGCCACCAGCCTGGCCTTCCTCAACAGCTGTCTGAACCCCCTGCTGTACGTGTTCATGGGCCAGGACTTCAAGGATAAGCTGCGCAAGTCCATTCTGACGGTTCTGGAAAGTGCCTTCACCGAGGAAGTGTCAAGGTCCAACCACACCTACACAAACTCTGGACTCACAAGCCGTAGCAAGGAGAAGTCCTATTCTGATCCTGAGGTATAGGGTCTTATATTATAATGAGAAAAACGTTATTGACCACACAATGTGGAAATTTGACTTTGGCTTTACGATAACATGAATGACATCCTTCAAAGCAAAGAAAATACAAACATTAGAAGCACCTTATCATCAAGGTAATTCAATAATGTTTTCAAACAGCTCGATACTTAGTTTAAGGGAAAGTTTAAGGCAGGATTTTAGAATTTGAACGCTGAGCATGTACTCAGTTTTAACAAGGTACATCTCCAGGACTGAATTCAAATCAACAAGTTTGATTTCAATAACCTTTTGTGACTCAGAAAATGATGGGGTCTGTGAACACATTTCAGCACTGTTTTTGTATGGGCAATACAGTTACTAATGAGAATGTTGAACGTGGGGTAGACTGTTAATAGAGAATACTGGATAAGATAAGAATAATTTGTATGAAACACACATGTCATTGTTCAAGCTGAAGATATAAATTGTCTGTCTTTTCATTCAAAGCCACTTTTTTTACATACTTGTTTTTGTTAAAATGAGGCTAATATTTAACAAAGTGACTATTATCTGTGATTTAAACGTGTATTGTTTTATTGAAGGAATGTTGTTTTTCCTTAATACATTGATGTTTGTATTTGTAAACTTTTTTATGTTTGTATGATGTTATTAAATGCTTGAATAGATGACTACTTATTCATTTCTTTTTTCCAGAAATCTCCAGAATACATAACCATCTCTGCCACATGGTGGCAGCAAAGCTCTGTCACAGTTAGACAGAATAAATGGAAATGTAATATTGAAAATAAATCATCTTTGGCTCGTGTCAAAAATACATCCCTATCTATTTAAGATTATCCCTGTCATGTTTTTTAAACTACAGATTGGATATCAATTCATACTGTATTGCTTTGACATGTCCAATGTTATTAGATCAATGAGGGAGGAAGCAATTAACAATTTGATTCCCCCTCTCATTTCAACTGGGTTTAAACTTTTGTTTTTCAACCATTTCTCTGCCAATTGAACTTCATGCATTTGCAGCTTTAGAACAATAAATGTTTTCATGATGATGATGATCATCATCACCACCACCATCATCATCAACAACGTAATCTAACTGAATATAACTTGACTTTATCAACACTTTAATCCTTTCACATTTTGTAGAAGTTGAACTTGCTACAGGCAAAATATGATGGTGTCCTTCAAGGTAGCCTGTTTTTATAACTTCAGTCAACCTAGCTATATTTCTGCCTCAGTAGGGTGAAGGCTATAACTGATATTTTGGCCACAATGTATCACGAGAATAATGGTCAGCGCAGCCACAGTGTACGAGTCTACCAGACTGAGACTGGTAAAATAATAGCTTATGGAGTGGTCATGAGGTGGGAGTAAGATGGGGACAGGAAAAAATTTAGAAAAGTGGAACATACTTTTGTCGTGTATGTGGACACCTGCTCGTCAAACATCTCATTCCAAAATCATGGGCATTATCATGGAGTTGGTTCCCCCTTTGCTGTTTTAGCAGCCTCCACTCTTCTGGGAAGGCTTTCCACTAGATGTTGAAACATTGCTTCAGGGACTTTCTTCCATTCAGCCACAAGAGCATTAGTAAAATCAGGCACTGATGTTGGGGATTAGGCCTGGTTTGCAGTCTGCGTTCCAAATCATCCCAAAAGTGTTCGAAGGGGCTGAGGTCAGGGCTCTATGCAGGCCAGTCTTTGTTCTTCCACATCGATCTAGACAAACCATTTCTGTATGGATCTCGCTTTGTGCACTGGGATATTGTTATGCTGAAACAGAAAAGGGCCTTCCCCAAACTGTTGCCACAAAGTTGTAAGCACAGAATCGTCTAAAATGTCTTTGTATGCTGTAGCGTTAAGATTTTCCTTCATTGGAACTAAGGGGCCTAGCCCGAACCATGAAAAACCGTCCCAGACCATTATTTCTCCACCACCAAACTTTAAAGTTGGCACTATGTATTTGGGCAGGTAGCATTCTCCTGGCATCCGCCAAGCACTCAGCAGCCCCGTTCTGTGAGCTTGTGTGGCCTACTACTTCGCGACTAAGCCATTGTTGCTCCTAGACGTTTCCACTTCACAATAACAGCACTTACAGTTGACCGGGGCAGTTCTAGCAGGGCAGAAATTTGACAAACTGACTTGTTGGAAAGGAGGTATCCTATAACGGTGCCATGTTGAAAGTCACTGAGCTCTTCAGTAAGGCCATTCTACTGCCAATGTTTGTCTATTGAGATTGCATGACTGTGTGCTCGATTTAATACACCTTTCAGCAACGGGTGTGGCTGAAATAGCCGAATCTACTAATTTCAAGGGGTGTCCACAGACCTTTGTATATATAGTGTATTGTAAGTAAATATGGAATGGGGGCATGCACAAGCCATCTGGAAGATCGATGGAGAATATGGCGGACAGGAAAAAAGGAGAAAAGTGGAACATGTTTTGAATGAACATGGAAAGGTGGATCACACAGAACTTTTGGAAGAGCTACAGAAGGAAATTGAATGTGATCAGTGTGAGGATGAATTAACCGCGGTGGCAGGTGCGGTGAAGAACGTAGAGTTTGATCCTCATCGTGATTATGACAAAGAAGATTCTGGCCCAGTGGAGTGAGATTTTGGAGAGAATGGATCCTTGCCTTCTGTCAGATCCATATGTGGTGTCAGGTTGGGTGGTAAAGAGGTTGGGGAATGTTCGGTTGGTTAAAGTGACTCGAAGTGGAATCGTGCACATTTTTCGCATTCCTGCTGTCCAGAGGGAGCGTGCGTTCCTCACCACACGACTGGGGACAAGAACTGTGACTTGTTTTCCTCTCTGGAACAGGGCGCCGTTAAAAGGAGTGATAACTGGAGTGGCGTTAAGTATTAAGTGGATCAACTGAAGTTGAAGATCCGTTTGGTGCTACGCAGAACCGGTGGAGAACACGGTGAAACAAAGAAGACACTGTCTGTACTACTGAGTTTTGATGCAGAGTTAGGATGTGTCAGTTATCCCATGTTAGCTTTTGTGCCAAATCCATTACGGTGTTTTATGTGTCAACTTATGATCATGTGGTAGCGTTGTGTAGGAGGGAGATTCCTCGATGTGCGAAGTGTGCAGGAGGTCATGAGACAAAGGAATCTGTAGTATCGGTGGAAAAAGTTGTGTGTGTAAACTGTAGAGGTACCAATAGTGCTGGAGATCAGAGGTGCCCGGTGAGAGAAAGGCAGTTTGAGATTGCCAGCATCAGAGTAGTGAAGGTGTTGTATGCTGAGGCTGCGAAGAGAGTAGTAGAGGAAGATGGATCACTGTGAGAAGGCCGAGACAAATACATAGTGATAGGAATAACATGTGCTTCAGTAAGGTTGATTTTTGCAAGAATGGAATGTAAATTACAGAGTATAGATGTTCTGGTGGCAGCTGCTGAGAAGCACTTGGATGTACGAGATTTTACTGCAGAAGAGTTAGAGATGTTTTGAGCGATCATGTCCTCTACTCCCAGGCTGCTGGGCCCCATGTAGGATCAGATAGGGCCAATGTAGTGGAGTAGTGGTGAGGTTTTAATGGGTGCAGGGTTAGTTGGTATGGCAAATTTTCCCAAAGTGTAATAAATTCATACTACAGAATAGTAGGGTGATACACAGCCAATAGAGTAGGTGGCGGCATTCACCTATAATATTTGTATGCGGACAGCCATAATACCGAAGAAGAAGAATAATGGCCGATGGTCTCCGCCCCTTTGTCCTCCCCTGATTCTTGTAATTACTATGTAGAAAAAATGGGACTAACTACCGGGGAACCGGGTGGATACAACACAATGTAACATAAGTGGAGCGATATAACGAATGGGCAGAGAAAGTCTATACTAATCAGACTTTAGAAATGTGGTAAGTACATTGCAGAGTTCGATCCGATAAAAGTGGTACCTAACCTTGCTAGCTAGCTTTATGAACGGTCAGATAGGCCTCGCGCAATCTACGCTAGCTAACGTAGTAGTCGCGGTGGCATCATTGTTGCGCAAACAAAAGCGAATAATTGAGCTAGCTATCTTGCTGCTGTCCGCCGGTTGTCTCCTTACAAGGCATTTCACGCACACATGTGCGCATTTCGTTTAAATACATACCTTTTTTGCTCTCTAACTAGCTACCTAAATACCTTTTGCAGAGTTGGAGGCTAGCAGCAGCCCGACATTTTGTTGGTATCAAGACAGCTGTCACGATGCTTTAACTCTGGCTCTACACATGCAGAGAATAGCTAACTGACAATGGTATGGCCATTGGCCAGACTGTCATAATGGTAATCTAGTGAAATGATTTTATATATCAAAAAATATAGTTGGGCATACAGGGTTGTGAAAGGTAGCTAGCTAGCTAACCCCGTTTAGATAATAATACAGTTAATGTAGCTACGCTAGCTAGCTAGCCAACTTATTCAAAATGGACACTTCTAGTGTATTTTTGTGTATGGATAGCTAGCTGATTTAGGTAGCTACATATTTAAAAAATCTAACATCTGCAGCAGTTTCAAATGTTAATTACTTATTTTTCTTAACTGTATAAAAGTCCTCATGAACTGTAAAATTAGCTATTTGATAGAACCCAACCGATATGGCATTTTTGGATCTGATTTTAGAATGGAAATGTTCACAATAACCAATACATCTGCCAACATTTCTATTATTATAACGTTAGCTGGAATAAAACATGTAATGAAATTATGTAGGGATTGTGTTAAAAACAGCTCTACAAAGGTACTCATGAAGCTGATTTCATAAATTGTGAGGAAATAACATTAATGTAAGCACCACATAACATTTAGGAGCACCAGAAAGACACTTTTTTGGGGGGGGGGGGGCTGGCTGTGATTCTAGGGAAAGGAGGATAAACTGCAGAGATTACAGGTAAAAAATGTGCCTCTTAAGACTGAGCTGCATCATGCTAGCCAGTTGGAAGACAACTGGACACATTTTCTATGTTTTGGTGTTTAGCTATGTTTTCATCGATTGTAGGGCTGTAGACACTGAATTCTGGTAGTTGTCACTTGAAAGGAAAAACTTAAATGAGCACGGTTGCATGCACACAATATGATTATTGTGGCTAGTCAGATTAATATAATAGTTTGTTTTAAAACAATACATTTCTCATCCTGTTTACATGGACACTGAAATCAGGCTACCTGATGAGACTCAAATAAATGCAGAAAATTGCTAATAAAAATAAACGTTCTAACACCGTGACAGTGATATTTTTGCAAAGCCTATTCGATTCGGATCAAATACACAGCTGGAACGCCGATTTTAAGCTGTTTACATGTCCTAATAAATTGAAAGATTGCTCAGAAAACCAGGTGTTTTAATTGGTGAATGCTTACTTCGATTTTGACCATACGCCAATTTAAGATAAGCAGATACGTTTCGAGTTAGATCAGGGTTATGGGTAGGGTTTAGCTTAGGGATGTCCCAAGGATACCAGGTAGCACTAATCCTCAGTGAATGGTGTCAAGTACTCTGACACAGCTAGTTAGCTGACTAGCACTCGTCATGGAAATGTTGGTGGCGAAATATGAATATGGACCAGTCCCTGACAAGTGACAACCCATACATTAAAACATAGCTACGAAGCGCTACTTTGTAACATGCTATATCGTTTGTGCCTATGAAAACATTTGGATGACAGAGCATGAGGAATACCCTTTGCAAAGATGAAATACAGTGCATTCGGAAAGTATTCAGACCCCTTCCCCTTTTCCATATTTTGTTACGTTACGATCTTGTTCTTAAATGGATTCAAATCAAATCTACACACAATACCCCATAATGACAGTGAAAACAGGTTTTTAGAAACGTTAGCAAATTTGATAAAAAATTACAAAGAGATATACAAAGCCTTATTTACACAAGTATTCAGACCCTTTGCTATGAGACTCGAAATTGAGCTCAGGTGCATCCTGTTTTCATTGATCATCCTTGATGTTTCTACAACCTGATTGGAGTCCACCTGTGGTAAATTGAATTGATTGGACATGATTTAGAAAGGCACACATGTCTATATAAGGTCCCACAGTTGACAGTGCATGTCAGAGCAAAAACAAAGCCATGAGGTCGAAGGAATTGTATGTAGAGCTCCGAGACAGGATTGTGTTGAGGCACAGATCTGGAGAAGGGTACCCAGAAGCATTGACCGTCCCCAAGAACACAGTGGCCTCCATCATTTTTAAATGGAAGAATTTTGGAACCACCAAGACTCTTCCTAGAGCTGGCCGCCCGGCCAAACTGAGCAATCGGGGGAGAAGGGCCTTGGTCAGGGAGGTGACCAAGAACCCGATGGTCACTCTGACTGAGCTCCAGAGTTCCTCTGTGGAGATGGGAGAACCTTCCAGAAGACAACCATCTCTGCAGCACTCCATCAATTAGGCCTTTGTGGTAGAGTTGCCAGACGGGAGCTACTCCTCAGTAAAAGGCACATGACAGCCCGCTTGGAGTTTGCCAAAAGGCACCTAAAAGGACTCTGACCATGAGAAACAAGATTCTCTGGTCTGATGACACCAAAATCGAACTCTTTGCCCTGAATGCCAAGTGTCACGTCTGGAGGAAACCTGGCACCATCCCTATGGTGAAGCATGATGGTGACAGCATCAGTCTGTGGGGATGTTTTTCAGCGGCAGGAGACTAGTCAGGATTTGAAGCAAAAATCCCCAAATACTGGTGTGCCAAGCTTGAGGCATCATACCCAAGAAGACTTGAGGCTGTAAACGCAGCCAAAGGTGATTCAACAAAATACTGAGTAAGGGGTCTGAATACTTATGTAAATGTGATATTTCAGTTTTTTAATACATTTGCAAACATTTCTAAATTTGTTTTTGCTTTGTATTTAGGCAGTATTGAGTGGGGGAAAATTATGTAAGACATTTTAGAATAAGGCTGTAACTTAACAAAATGTGGAAAAAGTCAAGGGGGCTTAATACTTTCCGAATGCAAGGTGTAACAGACATATTTTCATGGGCTTAACTAAAGGGCTGTAAGGTTACCACTGAGTTTAACGTTCTCAGAACGGCACTTGCTTTACATCCATTGTTTGTCACGACACCCAACACCATTCCATGGCACTTCACGTAACAGTATATTGCCGGTGTGCATTTTGGCACTTTACTGAGCTAGCAAGCTTCTATCTATTCAGCACTCAACCGTAGACGCAGTAACAGTTTGTTCACAGTTCACTGTCCTCTCTGACTGGGTTAGTTGTGTTGTGTGATATTGTCTAGTCTTGCTGTAATTCACCAAAGCAAGTTATCGCTTGAAGCCTATGTAAAGAGCTCCCTCTTCAGGACAAATAATAAAATGCAAAAAAGTAATTCTATGAAGAACTGTGTGTTTTAACGTTTTCTGCTTACTTTGCTTAGGATCTTACACTGATTTAGATAATCAGAGTAAAGTGTTTACATCACTAATGCAAAATTCTGAGTATTGCCATAATCAGTTTAATATTGTTATTAATAGGTTCGGGACGATACCATTTTCGCAATACTCATTAGTATCATGGCAAGGAAACAAACACGAAGCAGATTTAATTTCTTTAGGAAGACAGCCCTAATGTTGCAAACAAGCATGATTATGTTGTCGTTGAGTCAGATGTATTTATTTTCCAAGCTATATCGCATTGTATTTCACTTACATCATGTTTTTAAACGACCAAAGATTTTGGTCTGCTTCGTGTTTTCATTTTTGCCTTGGGAGAAATATTGCGATAGTGTTATTGTGTCAGCCCTAATTATTAGTGTGCATGTAAATGTACTCCATGGTTCTCCTCACTTTTGTCAAGTGATTTTTACAAAATTTTGTTGGCTAGCTAATTTGGATATGTCTCTAAGATGCACATAGGCCTATGGGAAGCTGCATTTTCCTCAGAGTAGCTACTGTATATGCATTGGCAATCTGTCATTGCTAACATCTTCCATCTGTAAAAATATGATCTTCATTATTCGTAGAGCGGGTACTAAGCTAAGGTTGATGTTAAATGATTGTACTCATATGCAATGAAGCCCAACAATTTTAACGTAGCCTAATGTCTGGAAACTGCATGTTGCTGCACTCCACTCTAAAAGTCTAGCTAGGTCATTTGTGGAACTTTAACAATGTAACAATTTTTTTTTGTAAAAAACAGCCAGCCACCAAGTTGCTAGCTATGTAGTGTGAGAGAAAGTCTATGGAAATATCCCGACGTGAACGATAGAAGTAACGTGACATGCAGCCAACATGGATGCGTGCATTTGCCACACTCAAGGGACACAAATGTTGTCATGGACCTGCTGAATTTCTTTACTCTGTGTATGCCATAAGTGTCCCGTTTACCTCACTGTGTAAAGCCACCTTGAAGGCGCTGTAAAGCACAAGTCTAAATTAGAGGTCGACCAATTATGATTTTTCAACGCCGATAGCGAATATTGGAGGACCCAAAAAAGCCGATACCGATTAATCGGACGGTTTTATTTAATAAAAAAATGTGTTCGTAATAATGACAATTACAACAATACTGAATGAACACTTATTTTAACTTAATATAATACATCAATACAATCAATTTAGCCTCAAATAAAATGAAACATGTTCAATTTGGTTTAAATAATGCAAAAACAAAGTGTTGGAGAAGAAAGTAAAAGTGCAAGATGTGCCATGTAAAAATGCTAACGTTTAAGTTCCTTGCTCAGAACATGAGAACAAATAAAACCTGGTGGTTCCTTTTAACAGGAGTCTTCAATATTCCCTGGCAAGAAGTTTTAGGTTGTAGTTATTATAGGAATTATAGGACTATTTCTCTCTCTACGATTTGTATTTCATATACCTTTGACTAATGGATGTTCTTATAGGCACTTTAGTATTGCCAGTGTAACAGTATAGCTTCTGTCCCTCTCCTCGCCCTTACCTGGGCTCGAACCAGAAACACAACGACAACAGCCACCCTCGAAGCAGCGTTACCCATCGCTCCACGAAAGCCAAGGGGAACAACCACTCCAAGTCTCAGAGCGAGTGACGTTTGAAACGCTATTAGCGCGCACCCCGCTAACTAGCTAGCCATTTCACATCGGTTACACCAGCCTAATCTCGGGAGTTGATAGGCTTGAAGTCATAAACAGCTTAATGCTTGAAGCACAGCGACGAGCTGCTGGCAAAACGCACAAAGTGCTGTTTGAATGAATGCTTATGATCCTGCTGGTGCCTACCATCGCTCAGACTGCTCTATCAAATCATAGACTTAATTATAACATAACACACAGAAATACGAGCCGTAGGTCATTAATATGGTCAAATCCAGAAACTATCATCTCGAAAACAAGATGTTTATTCTTTCAGTGAAATACGGAACCGTTACGTATTTTATCTAACGGGTGGCATCCATAAGTCTAAATATTCCAGTTACATTGCACAACCATCAATGTTATGTCATAATTACGTACAATTCTGGCAAATTAGGCGGCCCAAACTGTTGCATATACACTGACTCTGCGTGCAATGAACGCAAGAGAAGTGCCATTTCACCTGGTTAATATTGCCTGCTAACCTGGATTTCTTTTAGCAAAATATGCAGGTTTAAAAATATATACTTATGTGTATTGATTTTAAGAAAGGCATTGATGTTTATGGTTAGGTACACATTGGAGCAAGACAGTCCTTTTTTGCGAATACGCACCGCATCGATTATATGCAAGGCAGGACACGCTAGATAAACTAGTAATGTCATCAACCATGTGTAGTTAACTAGTGATTATGATTGATAGTTTTTTTATAAGATACGTTTAATGCTAGCTAGCAACTTAACTTGGCTTCTTAATGCATTCGCTAATAGGCAGTCTCCTTGTGGAGTGCAATGTAATCAGGTGGTTAGAGCGTTGGACTAGTTAACTGTAAGGTTGCAAGATTGTTAGCTCGGGGATTCAATGTAAAAATCTGTCATTCTGCCCCTGAACAGGGCAGTTAACCCACCGTTCCTAGGCCGTCATTGAAAATAAGAATGTGTTCTTAACTGACTTGCCTAGTTAAATAAAGGATAAATAAAGGTGTAAAAAAAAATTTGGGGCCAAATCGGTGTCCAGAAATACAGATTTCTAATTGTTATGAAAACTTGAAATCGGCCCTAATTAATCGGCCATTCCGATTAATCCGTCGACCTCTAGTCTAAATGCCTTGAAGATTTTGAGGGTGCGCATACCATTCACTTTTGCTGTGGGGAAACCCGTTGAACGACAACTTTTTTTACTACAAAAAGTGGACTTGCATGTTTTGCTTCTTTTTAACCCAGTTTGACGCATCATTTTAATCATTAGCACTTCCATTTCCTACCAATCTCTGAAATGTGTTAGATAGTTACTGTCACATCAAACTTGATCACTCATCAATCCTTACTAGGTGTGGTGAAACCTTCTCAAAATGGTTGACCTGAGGGTATTGGAAGCAAACTAAGGTTTCGATCAAGGTAACTGTTTGGCTGCTCTTTTTTTAGGCCATTTTGATAATAGGAGGAGCTAGTATCTGGACAATACAGGTGTGTCAATTGTCTCCATCTAATTTGAATGAGACTGAATTCCTTTGTTTCAAAAAGTGTCAGGCCTTCTAACAGAATTGAAAGCTAATGTAGGAGAGGCGTGGCAGCGCAGGAGAGGCTTGGCAATTTGTAGCATCCAATAATTTTTGTTCCAACTCATGCTGTTGTAATTAAACTGTTATAGTTAGTCAGGACCAGCACCTGCGCCATATGTTTGGTAAAGTAGTAACTTATTTTTTCTCTCTTTCACAGTTGTTGACCAGAGAAAGGAAGAGTTCTACAAAACAAGGTGCTCATGAAGAATGGAACTAACCATGTTTAACTTTGATCATTGAACACACCCTAATGGATTACGTAAACTCCGCTGAACCAGATGTTGATGCCTTCATCTGCACAGAATGTGGGGATGGCTTCAGGCGCTACCTTGACTTGGTTAAACACATTACTGTTCATGAACGACTCAGAACTCATGAACGAACAGATTTATTTTCCCTTGACAGTTTACCCAATGGGTTTCAAGTTCCCCGTGAATATGCTCTCCATGAAAATGGAACTTTCATCGTGGTTGACAGATCTGGACCATCAAACAACCCTTCTGTCAAACAGCCATCTTCAACTCCTTCACCTTATCAGAATTCAAAGACCATTGTACTCAAAACTAAGCCAGTAAAAACTGATCTACGTGTCAACACAGTGTCTCACTCCGAGTGCCGCAGTGTCTCTCCTCTAAAACAGTACCGATGCGAAACATGTGGAAAATTGTTTAACAACCAGCTGAGTTTACAACAACATCAACAGTATCGTAATTTAGAGCAAGGTTATAAGTGCACCTTGTGTTGCAAGATCTTCACAGATAAAGAGAGGCTAAGGGAACATCTCCAAGAACATGCCCATGAAATATTTTACTGCTGTGGTCAGTGTGGAAAACGCTTTCTGAAACAAGAGACCCTGTATGCTCATCAAAAAGAGCAGCATGGGTCGCTGGGACTCAAACAAATGGGGAAGTCTGACAATGGTCAAGAAAACATAATACAGAAAACATATCCCTGTAAGAAGTGTAATCTGTGTTTTTTCTGGCTCTCTGACTTGCAGAGCCACTTACTCAGTCATTCCAAAGACAAACCATTATCTGTGAACTCTTCATCCAAAATCGAGCAACAGTCTCAGAAAGATGAGCTATCACATACCATAGAGTACAGCGACAGCACCCCTACCGATGTTACTAAACAGTACAGCAGCAGCACCCCTACTACCGATGTGACCAAACAGTACAGCAGTGACGCAACTGTTGATGTGAAGATCCACAATGGCAAATCTGATTCCAAAACACCATCCTCTTTCAGACCATACCGCTGTGGTTTGTGTGGAGATCGCTTCCAGCAGTTAACAGACTTGAAGGAGCATCATCTTACCCATCAAACACAAGAAGAAATTGACAAGTTAAATAAGGATTCAGAGTCACAAAGAGTTGTAAAAAGGCGGCGAAGGTATACTGGCATTGAGTGCATCGTAACAAAAGCACCTGCAAGGAAGGGAGGAAGGCCCCCACTTTATAAAAAAGGCTCTGGGACAAAATTACATCCATGCAAGCACTGCCACCGTGTATTCAGTCACTCTAGTAGTCTTTCTCGGCACAATAGATCCCACAAGGGGACTCTTCACACTTGTGTTCTCTGTGGAAAACATTTTCCACAACGCTGTGATGTCCGGAGGCATATAGCCATGTATCACAAACCTGAATTAGAGAAGAAGCCAAGTCTTAAGTACTTGGCATTGCATTCTAAACCAGATGGTGGTTCCCAATTGAATTCTGATGTGTTGGAACAGAATGCGTCATCTGAAGGAAAACCCAAGAAGTCTTTAGACAGTGTTGTAGCAGAATTGGACAGTGACGATCAACAAACCACATCTACTGGAGAAGTGTCCGCTGCTCCTAAGGCACGGAGGAACTACAAGTGTGACCAATGTGGGAAAAAGTTTGGGCTGCTGTGTGTGTACCAACGGCATTTGCGGTACCACAAAAGGGAACCGGGTAGTGAAATGGTTAAGTGCCCTCGCTGCCCAAGTCGCTTCCGGAGTTTGTCTGCTCTAGGGCGCCATCTTGAGATTCACCCAAGTCAGTCAAGCGGGGAAACGGACATGGAAGGAAGGGCATCTCCCACTGCTGACTCCAATCCAGACCTGGACTCTGACCAAGACAATGCAAAGGATTTAGTGGGTCATGGGGACATTGATGATGTCAAGGGTGGGAATGGTGAAAAAATTGGTCCAGCAGAGGTGCTGTATGAATGCACTGAGTGTACAGAAACTTTTTCCTCCTTGCAGAAGTTTCTGAAGCACCAGAGTTCTCATGGGTCCGATAACCTTGGATAATGGAAACTATATGCATGGTATTTATATCCTGAGGTTCGAACCCTAACTTGATCGATGCACATACCACAAATTGTTGTACTGTTATGCAGACCTCAATTCATGATTTACGGAAGTCCGAGTTACGTGCACATGTCTCAAGTTAGGATTCTTTCTTTGATGATGGAGCAGTTAACAAGTGTTGTTTTTTTTTTACTATGAATTGAGGAACTACAACCAGTATGGTTCTTGTCGTGGGTGGGTCATTCATTCTTAACCGGAGTAGGATAACTTTGATGTAGCACTGCATAGATCGAGATGGTGACTGGGAATTACTGAGATTTTTTAATGTATTTTCTACGATCATGTGAATTTGAGGTCCGTTTTGTATCAATGTTTTAGATTGTTTTGGTTACTTCTAGTTAAACCTTTGACATTACCCCTGGAAAGGCCATGGTGTGGGAATAATGCCTTTAATATCCTCTGAGAGCATTATTGAAGCTAGTAGTCGAGCACAATTTGCTAAAGACCAAGTGGCAATAACGTTTTTGCAGATAGATTTGGACCCATGCAAAGCGTTAAGATGGTCTGAGGTAACAATGACTGTCCATTTTGTAAAGTAATTAGAAAAGTTTTTTTGCAAGTGCAGTTCCATTGGGATTTTGCTTTAAAACAATTTAAGATATTATTTATTTGCAATTGCCAACTCTTTACAACCATGGTGTCTTTCTCAAGATCAAAAAAACCTGTCAAGGTGAGATGTTCCCAAACTACCAGACCAGGAATGTTTGTATAATTTTGAAAGGCTTTCTCATGTATCATCTTTTCACTATATTGTGGTCTTGTCTCTCAATTCACTTAATGGTTCTGTTATCTAGATCAGTGGTTCCCAACGAGGGGTACTTAGCCTATCCACAGGGGCAACTTGAGAAGACTCATGAGACCATAGGTCTACTGGTAAAATGCACATGAGGGGGTACTTCAGGGGTTGTCTGGGCAGAGAAATTCAGTTGGTGGTACAGTAACCGAAAAAGATTGGGAACCACTGCTCTAGATTTCTGCTGCCAGTCCTCCGGGTGGCCACTGATCTGTTAACATGATCAGCATGTTTTTCCATAAGGCACGACAAAGTCCAGTGATTCCAATGCAAACCACACGTAGCGTGATGTAAATTAGCCTTTTCAAATGGTACTGTTGCTTCCTTTATTGCCTACCAAAAGAGTACACATGCATTGGCCCTGATTTTTATGTTAATTTTGTGCCATTAAAGTTGAAAGAAATTTATATTTTCCTAAAAATCAAATGCTTGACCTATTTTAAATGACCCATCCAGTCATGGTTTTCAACTAATGATGAATGTGATAAGGTGGAAATGTCAGTTTTGTGACTTTCCAACTCGTGGTAGGCTAGATCTTTTTCTGACAGTACTTTGTGTTGCCTACACTGAAATATTCCTCCTACACAAGTTATAGAAGCACCATGTCTGGGATCCATAGGATGATGGTTTATATCAATTATATGTAAGATAGGATGTAGTTTCTCGACTCTAAAGAAACATGGCGGGTTCAAACTTTTAAATGAATCTGTGTCCCAAGTGTTGAACACAAGAAATTCAGTAGATCAGACTTGTTCAGAATCATGTAGCCAGGTCAGAGGTGTCTTTGGGGGGAAATGAAAATTGCCTCTATGACAAACGTGATCTTGTTCCCAGAAACTTCTGCCCAAATGCTCAGAGAGTCTGGTGGATCGACAAGTCAAACTTGGCCTTTGTTAGCCAATAGAGAAAGACCAGGAGAAACTCCCAGTGCATTGGTATTGGTTCAATCTGCTTAATCTACCAAACAATCATCTCCCACAAACACTTCCCCATAACCCCGCAGTCGTGTGATTCGCTCAAATTAAATGATGACAAATACTTTACTCAAGTCACTATTCTAGAATGTTATGGTCACTCCCACTAAGGCCAACTTTGAATCGTTCATATCCCAGGCTTAGATGCACTGTGCGCATTAGCCTGTGGACAAGGTTATGACAAGCGTCACTGTCCTTTGCACTGGTCACTCCGATTGTGCCTGTCCTTCACCTGGCCGGTCTCCCTAGGGCTGCTTCCCGATTCCTGACCCTTCTCCCGGAAGTGGGCACTGCCGTCTATACAATGGAAACTAATGCTAACACTAATCCAATGCCTTGAGGGAGCATGAGCAAGTGCACACTTCGGTGAGAAAGGTAGAGGATCGGATTGTATCCAATGGTCCAGTTCAAAATCGACCCCAGACCCTACCTCCTATGCACTTTTGGGGATTTGACTGATGATGGCAACATTGTGAAACTTCCACCTAGCTCATCGGTGAGCAAGTGGAGCTATTGCCATATTGCTTACACTTGTCAAATCCCCACAAGTGCGTAGGGTCTAGGGGTAGATTTGGGATTGGGACAATTTTGCGCATGATTTAGCTCGCTGGATGGGTGGAGTTAACACTTTACACCAAATGGAGTGGTTCCAAAAGTGCATACTCAGTCAACAGGGGGTGCTCAGCTTAAGTGAGTGCATTCAAGCTCAATTTATTGGTTGTGTTCCCTGTTGACTGAGTATGCACTTTTGGAACCATTTCATTCTGAGCAGAGGAACACGGCCATTGTTTCCACAGCCGCGAAGGTCTGCGCACATGACTCATTGACATACCGGATGAAATACAGTCCTGGAGCATTACCTATTGCTCCACAAAAGCAATGTCCTGTGCAAAGCAAGGGTAACAACAACCGCAACACTTTCATGATAAGACTACTAGTGCACCACCAACTAGCTAGTGATTCCACATCGGCTACATAAGTGTCCATGTAAAGGACGTCATTCTGCTTGCTAAGTGAGTACCAATTCCTCCTGATTAGGCTTGCACTGAGACTCAGACCTTTGCCTTACTAGCACACGTACTAGCCCTCCTGAAGTGTCTTACCAGTTGGCGCCATGCAAAAAACGAGCTATTTGCAGGCAGAAGTGGGGACACTTCAGGCTGAGGAGTAATTTTCACACATGCCCAAGTGCTACACTCACCCATCAAACTTACTCAATAGTGACCCCAGTGCAACTATAGATCTGGGTCACGGAACCATTGTAAAGGATGCCACGCTGCTCGCTTAGCGAGTACCACTTTCGCCTGATTTAGCTCACATGAGTTTCAATCCCAGGATATCTTCCTTGCTAGCACACTTGACTGCCCTCCTGAAGTGTCTTACCAGTTGGTGCCATGCAAAAAGCTAGCTATTCGCTGGCGCAAGTGGGGACAGTTCAGGCTGAGGAGTAAGTTTCACACACACCCTAAATCTACAAATTAGACTTTCATGTAAATCATTCATTAACGCCAATGGGAGACTTACAGAGAAATTTGTTTTAAGGGTACGGATCTCAAGGCTGAGTAACCTTATTTTCTTCTACAATCATTGGTTAGCTTGTACGAACTTTGAGACCTGTCTTTACACCGATAACCAATCGGTAATGAGTCAAGAATGCCTTGGGTTTTCTCAACATGATCAGTCAAAAGCACACTTAATTACAAGAAGCTATGCTGATCATCATGGACGCACCCACTTTAACTTACTGTACCCAAATTCAATCAAGCTGTTTCGTCCATATGATGGTGACAGTTTGCTTGCAGGCCTGTCTCTTTTTAAATTTGTTTTTTACTGATGTTACATTTATTTGGGTCATTGTTCCTCATGATGTCCACAGCCAAGGGACACGCTGACCTCAGGGTTAGAGCAAAAAACAAATGTGGATAGCAGTTCTGCAGCACGATGGACACCTACTGGTGACGTTATGCACTGTGCATTCTGTGAAAAGTTCATTTGTTACTTGTACTGACCACGACATCAGCTCCTCCCATCTTACCTGCCTCGTGTTATTTGTCCAAAAGACACATTCGTCATTGAACCTCTTACAGATCCCGCCTTGTTCATGAATATGTCCAATTTGTGGCCTTGTCAAACCAGCTTCTAAGGATAGATTGACTCTTTGTTTCTTCTTAAATCACCCGTAAATGGCATATTGGTTTGCAGAACCATTCAGTCCAAACTATCTCAGGTCATACCACTGGCTATCAAGTTTCATTGGAGTTACATATAGTATTACACAATTCCTATTGTTTATGCCATATTGGCCCTCAATTTGTATCTTAGGGAGTCTAGTTTTATTTACCAAACTCAATAGACATATTTCTTAACTGGATTGATTTGACAGAAGAATGCTTTACATTAGGTGGTAGCTTAGTTGTTGGTTAAAGAGTGGTGTGTACAGGTCCTTGACAACCCATGATGTTCTCAACCTTTAATGTAGACGTTTTCTTATCAATAGCACCATTCCAACCTATTGCTTGGTTAAATATCGTGGCTTTGCAGTTAGTTTTGGAATAAACATATCCCAAAAGACAGTGAATAGCAGTAACTGGTCTATAGTAAGGCACTTACATGGGGCCAAAACTTGCTCATAGAAGACACGAGTGGTTTCCCATTATTTTTTGTACAAATTCAACTATAGGCTTGAAATACTGTCCAGGACATGGCACGTCATTGTGGTATTTTACTTCACTGGTATGATGTAAAGTGGTGCAGTTGCTGGAGCCCATGAAAAAATAGCCACCATTTTGTCCTCCAGTCCTTCTTGATTCTTGCAACCAAGATGGTGGCCACTAGGCAGAAACAATCCAGGGCAGACCTAAAGCAGGCAGACTGCTGATGTTGTTCTGCTATGTAGACCAACCTAAAGGGCTGCTCTGAAATTGAGGTGGGTTTCCACATTCCACATTGGTTCATAACAACACAAGTGAGCAGAGCAACACAGGACATCAGAGTGGTCGCCTGCACTGCCTGCTTTTGAGGGAACGGAATCATGGCACTCCGCAGTAGCAGCGGTCGTCCCGCACGCATAGCGATCACACAGAAGCCTTGATGCACGCGGCAGGATGTGCGCAGAAGCCGTACTGCGCAGCCATAGAACGTGTAGGGCGGGTACTTACAAGGTTCTCTTTCCTTTTCATTGGTTCTAATAGCATAGAGTCATAAATGTTCCCGGGGTTCGGGTACATTGTGTGATTCGATAAAGAGAAAAACAAGAAAAAAATACATTTCTGAAAAACGACAAAATTATCAATATGATTGTTGTGTTCACGGAAATGTCTAGCTAGGTAATTACCTAAAGCATCGTGGGACCGTGGACAACAACAGGAGTCCGGACGGCGGCAAGCAAAACTGCATTGCCTGGTGAGTGCGGTTCTGAATTGAGTTCTAAATTAGAACCATTGTAGTTTGTATGGTGGTAGCTAGTTAGCTAGCCTGCCCGGAGGCAGTAGATGACAATTGCCAAGCGAACACAAGCACATTTTAAGCATTGCAAAGGATGCCAACATTTCGAGTTATTTTGTTTATTGAGTGGTTAGTTAAATGCATGCTTCTTCAGACATTCTCTGCTTTCTGACGACCTGGCTGGGGCTTCACCCCTACCCACTGGGCACAGACCATACGTCAATTCAGCGTACATTCCACGTTGGCTGAACGTAATTTCATTGAAATTACGTGGAAAAAACGTTGATTTAACTGGTGTGTGCCCAGTGGCAGTGGGTACGGTCTAACGTTATTGTAGTTGCTAGTAAAAGTATATTAGCAATTCAATACAAACCTACCAGGGGTATATTAATTACGAAGATTCTGTTGCAAAATGTTTGAAACCGTTCACTCCAACTCAACATTTTTCAACTTCAGTTGGGCCGTTTCCTTCCGTTTAGTTTTTAAACGGTAAACCGTTTCAATTGCAAGACGTAATGAATACACCCCTGGATGGCACATTGGCGTGATCTGTAACTAGCCAGTTAATTAAATGCATGATATCATGCATAGTTAACGTTAACGGCACTCAATTCCTAATTCTGTGTATTGTTAACCAGAGAATAGCTAAATCAGTTTACTTAGATCTAGTTTCACGTTTCCTCAATGTTTGGCAGGTAAAGATAGGCATGGGTACATGTTGAACTGTGCAACCCATGTAGGTAGTTGTGATGGAAATACTGCTACACGTGGATTATTGTAGTAAATTCCATTTATTTTTGGCAGTAAACAATCTCAACTGATTCTAGCCAAATTCTATTGTATTTCTGCATGTGGAAAGCTTAAACATCGTTTTGTTGTCACCACACAGGATAGGCCTAGTTACTAATATAAGTATGGCATTATTGATGTAATGATGCTAATGTAAGGAAATCAAACACCCCTGCCATTATACAATTGTGTTTCTGAGTATGCAGCTTAACTCACTTGATAATTATTGCAGATACTTTCAGGCTGCTTTTCTGCTGTTACCAGTGTTAAACTAGTTGTCTACACCCTGATGTTATACTAGGTAAATTGTTTCCATAACTAGGACTGACCGTGAGGAATTAACAACCTCTGCATGATCAAGACCGATGCTTTGTAAGATGTTAACCATCGAAGGTGTTCACAGCCATTTATGTAAATGACAGCTGAAAAGTACCAGTGGCCTAACCTTGGCTCCATGTCCGAGCAGATCCGTCGGAGCCGTGGCCTAGTGAGGCACGGGTGCCAACCTGCGTAGATGGAAACAAGTCTGAGCCTTTTAGGTAAAACACTGGGGTAAATCCTCATTGGAAATGCACCATGAGTGCTTGGGTGACACTGACAATATACACAGAGTGTACAAAAGATTAGGAACACCTTCCTTATATTGAGTTGCAGCCCCTTTGCCCTAAGAACAGCCTCAATTCGTCGGGGCAAGGACTCAACAAGGTGTCAAGTTTTCCAGTGGCATGCAGGCCCATGTTGACCCCAAGTTGGCTGGGTGTCCTTTGGGTGGTAGACCATAATTGATACACATGGGAGCGTGTTGAGTGTGAAAACCCTAGCTGCGTTGCAGTTCTTGACCCACTCTAGCCGGTGCGCCTGGCACCTACTACCATACCCTGTTCAAAGGCACTTAAATCTTTTGTCTTGCCCGTTCAACCTGCGGATTTCCATCTTATACGCAGTGGTGAATTTAGCATGTGAATCTTGTTGGGGTACCATTTTTTTTTCTTCAATGCATGCCAGCAAAGCCACTACAACACTGAACAATACATTAATTGCACAGAAAGCTGTCCCAACACCTTACCACTGCTACAAATCAAATGTATTTATATAGCCCTTCTTACATCAGCTGATATATCAAAGTGCTGTACAGAAAACCAGCCTAAAACCCCAAACAGCAAGCAATGCAGGTGTAGAAGCACGGTGGCTAGGAAAAACTCCCTAGAAAGGCCAAAACCTAGAGAGGAACCAGGCTATCAGGGGTAGGAACACACCTGGCTATCAGCGGAGCCTTGTCTATCAGCGATACAGTTCATTCAGCCTTTAAAAGACAGGTAGTATGGCTGACTTGCTTAACCAAATGTGGTTTCTACTGACAACTGAGATGTACAAACCATGGAATAAGGGGACAAGGAGCGGATAAGAGGCAATCCGTAATTGCGATTTAAGACATTAATGAGCGAGCTTGGACAGATCTAGTCAACTATTTGTTCAGCACTTTTGAAATGTACCGCGAGAGAATTCAGAACATGGGCCGTTCTTAGTGTTCTCCCTGTACACCAAGTCAGAATCGCAGGATAAATAAAGGGGGTATATAAGCAGACAATGAAAGCTCTTAGAATATTCAATGATTACTTTTCTCTAAAACAGGCTACATGTGCATTACCAAGTCTGAACAGTAGGTGAAATTAAGAGTGGTGAATATACCAAATTGTTAGGGAGGCACATGGGGTACTAACAGCTTACTACACAACATTCACTTAGTATTACTTTCTTAGCTACAGTATACATATCTCCCTGGTATATTTTATAATTTATGCAGCAGCATACAATACATTTTTGGACTCAATTTGTTGTCCTGTGCTCACTTGAACAGGAAGGTGGCACAGTGGTCTTTCGCGGGCAAATTTTGTCATCAAAGTCTGGCGTTCTCTGGATTTATGGTGCGTCAAGTCAACTGGGAACTGGGGGGCAAGGTTGAATCATGACATTGGAGCTCTAGAAAGAGACCCGACTTGCATTTCGAGTTGGATGACCGTTCAAAACGTATTTTCCCAGTTCGTAGCTCATTCTATTTTTTTGAGTTCCCAGTTGTCTTGAACTCGCTGAAGTCTGAGATTTCCCAGTTCTGCATTTCCTGTTGTTTTGAATGCAGCAGAAGTCATGCTGGATTGACAGCATGGCCAATGTTGAATGTTTATCCCTTTAAGCTTGGAAAAGAGACCCTTATAACGGGACTTGGACCACACACCCACTCCCCTGAATACCAGGCTAGTGATTGCTTTGCAATGATTGGAGTTAACCACTGATTCCTTCCAAACCACTCATTGTTGAATTAGGGATTTCCAACTTGTGTAAGATTTATGTCCAAAACCTGATGAGCACCGATACGGCCATCTTTGCCATCGGTCCAAACAACTAGCCAAGCAAGGGAAGTTGGCAACGTAAGCCCCTCAGCCCTCGTTTGTGATGGAGTTTGCCAATGTACAATTCTGTTCACTCTGGGGTCTAAAACGCCCCATAATTCAATTTGCGATGATTGTACATCCACTAGAAATGTCAGCCAAAATTTAATCAATATAAAGAAGCCAACATGCATTCGTTTTTACTTACACTTGTAAGTAGATTAGAAATTGTGCTACTAATGCACATGACGGTACAAACACATCGTAAAAGTAATGATGTTTTTGTTTGGTTAGTTTTTGGAAACGTTAACTAGTGCGTACAACTTACCCTGACATCACACTAATACATTTGTAATTTTTCTTTTACCTGATATCGTCAGATGGCTAGCATTAGATGTCAGCGGATGAGTTGTCTTCTAGCAAAGATATGAAATGCAGTCATAATTGACTCTTGTGCATATAAAGCACACACAACAGCTACCGGTGGTACCATCATGACTGAAACAACCGTGGGACGGAATAGTGACACATTTCCGGGCATGGGTGGTCCATTTAAAATTCATTCATTCATTCTTCCCTTGCCCTGCAAGTGTCAACTCATCATACGTCATGATATGTCATCAGAAGTGTTCACTTAATTTGAGGGGAGAGGGTGTGTCTTTTACGTGTTTGAAATGCAGCCTATGCATGCCTAAAGGTAGGGTACAGTTGCAGGTTGCAGTTCCGTCTGGCAGACGCCCCTACGAGTGCATGAGAGCGAGTGCACAAATTTGAGAGCAAATAGTTTGTTGCAGAAAGTTACATTTTAACAGGCTAGAGTATAGGTCTGGGGAAATACATCAGTTATCATCTCTTTGTTTGTTTTTTACTCTGCCTGTAAATCCTTATCTCTGCTACAGATTGAGTTGCTATGTTTTCTCATGGAGGCTTCACCGTTTAGAGGAACATTTTTACATTTTGTTTACGGCATGAGTTGTATTTACTAATGTCTTTTACGGGACGATGTGGACCAACCAGAGTTCCGATGCAACAATTGTTTGCGCCAATTGTTTGCTTGCGGAGGACTAAGGAGAAGAAGTACGTACTCTTAGCAAACAGATTAAGAACTTGCACAATATACTGTGGAAAGCACCCCTGCCTGCCTTCTCCTTCTCTACACCACAGGCTGGATGTCGTTCTGATGTGTTGTGAATATCAACTCATTGACTGAATGGCTAATGCCTTCAAGGGACCCCTCCCCAAAGAAGTCTCCCACTCTATTGGAAAATGCAGCAGTACTGTCACTTTTGGTTGCTTTAGCGGATGATACTGTCAGCATTCCTCCTGCGTAGGCCAGCATTCCTCCTGCGTAGGCCAATTGGAGGGAAGCGGGCTGTGGGGTTTCTTGGGCGTTGGGAAGACCGACCCAAATCCAGTTGTCGAACATCTTCTCCCTCCTGGCTTCGGAGGTTCCAGTGCCATCGTCCCCTATCTGGATTCCTTCCCAGGGGGATTCTGCCTCGGACTCAGATCACCGGACCTCGATGGTGTCTGATGCACCGGCTCCTCGGTCAGCCACAATGGATTTTATAATCGGCAGCTCTATGGTGAGAAACATCTCGGTTCCCGGGGGGGAAATCCTGGGGCTCGGGTACAGGACATTTACTAGGGTGCTTTGTACTGTTTTATACCAGAACAAGGGGTCTGTCACTGTCGCAGTTTGTGGGTTTTAATGACATGAGGATGGCTGGCTCGAAACGGCTGAAACATAATTTTCCTAACTAATAGGAACTCTGAAAGACACGTACAAGTGTCCAATTATTTCAGGCCCAGTGCCATCACTAAATCGGCGCATGGAAAGATTCAGTAGGTTGCTGGTACCACATGACTGGCTTACGACTCTGGAGTTACTTTTCTGCACAACTTTAAAGCCTTTCGGAAACGAAATATGCTCTACAGAGAGGATGGGGTCTATCCAAATGATCTTTGTGCCTGGACCCTGTCCTCACATTTCAAGGATATGCAAAGACATTGACTAATCACTCCAAGTCCCACTCAGGTAATCCCTACCATAACAATACCGATTTATCATACTGCAGTACCTCAACAAGGAACCCTCATTGACTCTTGTTTTAACCCAAGTCCTCGCTCGAGGCATAGATAAAATCCTTCAATTCAAGACAATCTTGTGCCTATACCAATTCAAAGAATCCTATGGTATTTTAAAATAAGTGGTAACCTACTGATCATAGCATGCTTGTATTAGAGACTCCATCTGACCTTTAAATCCTGCAGCTGCGGTTTTGAATTAGTTTATGTAAATACCAGTTTGATTTAAAATATAGATTTTTAAAAAATCTGTCTACTCAATCCAATGTGGACATTCTGGTAATTTCTGAAACTTGGTTGAATAATTTTGTGCTGGTCTTTCTGGTTTTACTGTTTACAGATCGGACAGAATTGGCAGCGGTGGGGGTTAGGGTTGCAAATTCTGGGGAATATTCAGAGGTGGAAACTTTCCGTGGGAATAAACAGGAATATTTTATTAATACCATTTAAATGTAGATGTTTTTTGCGTTTGATTGTTTCCATATGCTATGGTAAATATGAAACAAACTGTTTACCTTATAAGTAGACATCATTGCAAATTGTAAAATCCTTCCAATGTTAATTAATTAATTAAATGAGTTGACTCTTCACATGGGATGATTTCACTGAACAACAAAAGGGAATATTGAATGATCCCCAATGATCCATTGCATCTCCCAAAATCATTTTCAACATACATCTGTAAAATGATAGTCTAGAAACTAAAGCTTTAGTTGTCTTCCTCTCAGGCTTCTGTGTCTTCTCCCTGGACCTCCTCAATGTCCACCTCTTGAACATCAGACTCTGAGGCCTCATCCACACGGTCACTTTCCAACCTCGTTGCCAGGCTCAAAAAGCCTAAAATTTGCCCGGATGGCCACCAATGTTTTCAGCCCTTGTATTGGTCAGCCGGTTGCCGGCTTTTGTCTGTTCCCGAACAACAAGACCAGTTGCGCTCTGAGGCGGCTGATGTTGGTGGGATTTGGGGGGGAGATGGAGGCAACAGGGGAAAGAGCCTCAGATCCACAGAGTCCCTTCCACCAGGTGGCTGATGAGATATGTTGGCACGACTGCCATATTGCATCTCCATCCCAAAGCCCTTGCTTGGAAGTGTACTTTGCCAGACTGCCAAGAACCTTGCCCTCATCCAGGCCACGGTGGCGAGACACGGTAGTGATGACACCATAGGTTTTGTTGTTCTCTGCACCAGACAGGATGCTCTTGCCTGCATACTTGGGGTCCAGCATACTTGGGGCTTCAGGCAGAAGTCTTCACGCTTTTTGATGCATTTCAGAACTGCAGTTTCCTCTGCTTAGAGCAACAGTGAAAAGGGCAGGGCAGTACAGATTTCTTCTCTTACATCTGCAAGCAGAGTCTGAACATCAGACAGAATGGCGTTGTCTCCCTCGATCCGTGCAATGGCTAGCTATAGGTTTGAGGCTGCTTACCACTCTCTCTCAAAATACATCCTCCAGGAGGATCCTCTTGATCGGGCTATCCTTATCGGCAGACTGTGGGGTGGCCATTTCTTGGAGAGACTCCTTCCCTTCCAGGAGACTGTCAAACATGATGACAACACCACCCCAACAGGTGTTGCTGGGCAGCTTCAATGTGGTGCTCTTATTCTTCTCACTTTGCTTGGTGCGGTTTATTGCTGCTATAACTTGATGACCCTTCACATACCTAACCATTTCCTTGGCTCTCTTGTACAGTGTATCCATTGTTTTCAGTGCGATGATTTCCTTGAGGAGCAGATTCAATCCATGAGCATCAGCCAATTGGTGTGATGTGAGGGTAGGACTCCTCCACTTTCGACCAGGCAGCCTTCATGTTTGCAGCATTGTCTGTCACCATTGCAAATACCTTCTGTCGTTCAAGGTGATGACGTCAAAGAGTGATGACTGCCTTCAGGTCATCTGCATCATAGAGACCAGTGTGTTTGTTGTGCCTGTGCTCTTGTAGAATACTGGTTGAGAGTGGAGATGACGTAATTAATTATTCCTTGCCCACGAACATTCGACCACCCATCAGAGATGATTGCAATAGTCTGCATTCTCTATGATTTGTTTGACCTTCACTTGAACTCTGCATCCAGCAAATGAGTAGCTAAAGCATGTCTGGTTGGAGGGGTGTATACTGGACAAATAACATTCATAAATCTCTTCCAATACACATGGTCTGTGAGCGTCAGAGGTGAACCAGTTGCATACACAGCTCGAGCAAGACATTCATCAGCATTTCTCTGACTACGTTCCTCCATTGAGTCAAAGAAACTTCTGATTCCAGGAGGACCATGAGCTGTTGCTATCGATAAGGTGTCCCATCATTTTCACCTCGAATAGAAGTAGAGGGACATTTGTCAGAGGTTGCTTGTTGTGAGCGCTGAGGGAAATTTATGCACTTGGCCAGATGATTCTGCATCTTTTTTGCATTCCTCACATATGATTTGTTACAGTATTTGCACATTTACAGAGCTTTTCCTTCTACATTAGCTGCAGTGAAATGTCTCTACACATCAGATATTGCCCGTGGCATTTTCCTGTAAAGATTAGGGGTGAAAAAAAGATTTAAACTAATAAAATTCCTTGTACAGATAAATAGTTGAGCAGTTAGATTAAACAACTCCTTTGTAACGATAAATGTTTTAAAATGAAACTTATGGAAACAGGTGAATTAACACTCCTCAGTTAGCAGGCTCGAGCAAGCTAAAACCCACATGGTAGCAAAAACTAACTAGCAGGAATTGTTAACAAGTTAGAAATCATTTAAACACACTTTTCTGTAGGCTACTATTTACTAGTTAACAAAAAAATTATGTTTGTCATATACAATATATTCACCCCACCCAGGATTGTAATCAAAACCAGAAAGCATGTAGTCATTGGATCAGACAGTGTAGTAGTGCGGGCTCAATGGCGTCTCATTAGTGTGCAAGATCTTGAGAATCAGCGTGCGTGTGACTAGTGATGCACCGATATATGACATTTTTGGCTGATACCGATATCCGATATTTTCCTTGCAAAAAAAAGAAAACAATACCGTTTTTTTGAAAGAGTGTTTTTTGCAGCCTTTTAAGCATTCTAGGACAGTTAAATACTTAACACACACACATGGACGCAGCGGTCTAAGGCACTGCATCTCAGTGCAAGAGGCGTCACTACAGTCCCTGGTTCGAATCCAGGCTGTATCACATCCGGCCGTGATTGGGAATCCCATAGGGGGAGCACAATTGGCCCAGCGTCGTCCCGGCCGTCATAGTGAATAAGAATTTGTTCTTAACTGACCTGCTTAGTAAAATAAAGGTCACACACACACACACACTGACCAAAAAGTTATTTTGTTGGCATTTACGTATGTCCCCATTACCAGTAAAACATAATCAAAACCTATTTCTTTCACTTAAATGCTGTGCTGTTTCGTTGTTCAGTCGTTTCATTCTCAGTCAGGATTTCTATGGAACACCGTTTGGGTCTTTGCGTGTCAAAAAAACATACTGGTCAAATAACCTGTTATGGCTGCAGCCCGACGCCAGTACACCTATGACAACATCCAGCTCAAGTGCAGGGCGCGAAATTCAAAATCTATTTTTTTTTTTTTATATTTAACTTTCACACATTAACAAGTCCAATACAGCATTTGAAAGATAAACATCTTGTCAATCCAGCCAACATGTCCGATTTTTTTAAATGTTTTACAGAGAAAACACCACATATATTTATGTTAGCTCACCACCAAATTAAAAAGAGGACAGACATTTTTCACAGCACAAGTAGGATGCAAGTAGCATGCACAAGCCAACCTAACTAACCTAGAACCAACCTAAATAACCTAGAAAAAACTACCTCAGATGACACTCCTATAACATGTTACACAATAAATCTATGTTTTGTTCAAAAAATGTGCATATTTTAGCTATAAATCAGTTTTACATTACTGCTACCATCATAGCTACAGTCAGAAATCGCACGGGAGTAGCCAGAGTAAATACAGACACCAACGTCAACTACCTAATTACTCATCATAAAACATTTCAGAAAAATATATGGTGTATAGCAAAATGAAAGACAAAGATCTTGTGAATACAGACAATATTTCCGATTTTTTTAAAAGTGTTTTACAGCGAAAACACAATATCGTTATATTAGCTTACTGCAATGGCTAACACACAACAACATTGATTCCAAGTAATCGGTAGCGATAGCACAGCTCGACAGATATATTAAATAGCATCCCAAATTGGGTCCTTTGTTGATCTTCCATCAGAATGTTGTAAAGGGGTCCATTGTCCAGTACCGTCTTTGTTTGGATCCAGAACGAACTATTTCCCTCTTGAATTAGCAAGCACACTGGCCGTGCGGCGCTAACCTCTCCTTCTTGAAAAAATTCTTCCAAAGCATCACGTCTAAAGTCCCGCATAAATTTCAATAATATAATTAAACTATATTGAAAAAACATACTTTAGGATGATATTGTGACATGTATCAAGTCAAATCGAAGCCGGAGATTATATTCACGTATAACGACAGTTTTCCAGGAGGCAATACAAAGTCCAACTTCGCGCCTTGGAGAAAAAAAATTATGGCGGTCCTCTCACTCCAAGAGGCTGTATTCAATCCCTGAACGAGATATTCAAGTCCTTTCTGCTCTCACTTCCGCATGACACCCAGGGGAAGGCGTATGACGTGTTTCTATGGTCCCAAGTGACATGCCCTTTTATAGACAAGCTCTTGAAAAGAGACCTCGCATTTGGAAATCTCACTTCCGGATAGGAAATGGGCTGCAGAAAGAGTTCTGGTTCACTTAGAGAAATAATTCAAACGGTTTAAGAAACTAGAGAGTGTTTTCTATCCAATAGAAATGATAATATGCATATTGTACGAGCAAGAATTGAGTAGGAGGCCGTTTGAAATGGCCACCTATTTTCAGGTTACTCAGTGCTGCCCCTTGCAGCCATAAGAAGATAACACTGTTTGACCAATCGTGAAGTCATATTCAGGTCCCATCAAATACATTTTATAACGTAGTTATTACACATTGATTACACTATCACTCGTATTTCATATGGCACAACGATTTGTCGATACCCATGCTATGATGCTGGTAAAGTTGTCTCGCGCACCTACAGTGCTGGTCATAAAATTAAAAAGCTAGCTAGCTCATGGATGCAAACAATGTTCTTCCCCAAAAACATAGCTACTGAAACAGATTGTTGTTTGGTATAGTTAGCTAGCTAACTATATAGCTAGGTGTCATCTAAAATAACCCTAATTTATAAGACCGTTCTTACACCTCTACGCAGACGACACCATTCTGTATACTTCTGGCCCCTCTTTGGACACTGTGTTAACTAACCTCCAGACAAGCTTCAATTACCATACAACTCTCCTTCCGTGGCCTCCAGTTGCTCTTAAACGCAAGTAAAACGAAATGCATGCTATTCAACCGATTACTGCTCGCCCGTCCAGCATCACTACTCTGGACGGCTCTGACTTAGAATACGTGGACAACTACAAATACCTAGGTGTCTGGTTAGACTGTAAACTCTCCTTCCAGACTCACATTAAGCATCTCCAATCCAAAATTAAATCTAGAATTGGCTTCCTATATCGCAACAAAGCATCCTTCACTCATGCTTTCAAACATACCCTCGTAAAACTGACCATCCTACCGATCCTCAACCTCGGCGATGTCATTTACAAAATAGCCTCCAACACTCTACTCAACAAACTGGATGCAGTCTATCACAGTGCCATCTGTTTTGTCACCAAAGCCCCATATACTACCCACTACTGCGACCTGTACGCTCTCGTTGGCTGGCCCTCGCTTCATACTCGTCACCAAACCCACTGGCTCCAGGTCATCTTCAAGACCCTGCTAGGTAAAGTCCCGCCTTATCTCTGCTCGTTGGTCACCATAGCTGCACCCATCCGTAGCACGCGTTCCAGCAGGTATATCTCACTTGTCACCCACAAAGCCAATTCCTCCTTTGGTCGTTTTTCTTTCCAGTTCTCTGCTGCCAATGACTGGAACGAACTGCAAAAATCTTTGAAGCTGGAAACACTTATCTCCCTCACTAGCTTTAAGCACCAGCTGTCAGAGCAGCTCACAGATCACTGCACCTGTACATAGCCCATCTGTAAACAGCCCATCTACCTACCTCATCCCCATACTGTATTTATTTATCTTGCTCCTTTGCACCCCAGTATATCTACTTGCACATTCATCTTCTGCACATTTACCATTCCAGTGTTTTAATAGCAATATTGTAATTACTTCGCCACCATGCCCTATTTATTGCCTAACTCCCTTATCTTACCTCATTTGCACTCACTGTACATAGACTTTTTGTTTTCTTTTGTTCTACTGTATTATTGACTGTTGTTTATTCCATGTGTAACTCTGTGTTGTTGTATGTGTCGAATTGCTATGCTTTATCTTGGCCAGGTCGCAGTTGCAAATGAGAACTTGTTCTCAACTAGCCTACCTGGTTAAATAAAATAAAAAATCTCAGTGCTAGATGCGTCACTACAGACCCTGGTTCGATTCCAGGCTGTATCACAACCGGCCGTGATTGGGAGTCCCACACAGTTGGCCCAGCCTAGTTAAATAAAATAAACTAAGATTTAAAGTGGGCTTTTTTTACAGAAAAATATCTTGTCTCTGGTCAGCCGAAAGTAGATTGCAGTCAACCTTTCTACCTGTTCTTGATTATGGTGATACTATTTCTCATGCAGCTGCCTCTACTCTTAAACCGCTGGATGCAGTCTTTCACAGCTCCCGTTGTTTTATCACAGGAGACATTTGTATTGTTCATCACTGTATTCTTTACCGAAGGGTTGTCTGGACTTCTTTTGAAGTCACGTAGATCACATCATTAAGCTCTTTTTCTTTACAGAGCCTTGCTCCACAAGCTTTCAACTCAACTAACTTCACAATAAAAAATAAAACATGACAAGTTATCAAACCTGTTCACAAGGTAAACTCTTGAGACTCCTCTGGTGTTGACAGAGTTCGGTAAGTCAGCCTTTGGTTTTCTTGCTCCACATGTTTGCCAGCGGACAGAATGTTTTTTAGTTGACTGTTTTGTGCATGTTTATGTTTGTCTGTGCAATACGCTGTATTTTATTTGGATTACATTTTTTTGTACTTTATGAAATTGTATATGCAGGGCTCCCTTGTAAAAGTGACACTGGTCTTAATGGTGACTCCCTGATTTTAAATAAAGTCATAGAAATTGTGAAGAGAAATTATTGGCAGGTTTCAACTCTAAGCAGGAAGTCACACTGTGTATGATAATGGCTAAATTTCAGATTGGCTTTGCTTAAAGGGACATTGGTTAGTGTAATTAGCCATATGAAAAGATGCTGTGTATACAATCCACCTCTTCAGTGATAAAACATCTGAAGATCTGCAGTAAAACACGCTTTACTGTATGAGAGTGACCGTAGTTCTGTTTAACAACTGTCCTAATTCAACTAACTGCTCTACTTAACCCTCCTCCAGTGGTAATCAACCATAGCCTTAGTGTGGGTTTTGTCTTTGAGTTGTGTAAATAGATTATCTACTTGTAATTCTCACCTGATGGGAGTTTAGTTACAAATGTAAAATGTCATTGTGCGTCAGGGCAGTGTTTCTTAAACCAAACTTTGAGTAGGCCTACTTTCAAACATTTCACGTAGGCTATTTTATTTACCTAACACTTTGATCAATCCAGTAGCACAACTGGTCAACTAATCATCAAGCCCTTGATTAGTTGAATCTGGTCAGCTAGTACTGGAATAGACCAGATAAGGGAAAGAGCTGGGAGAGGTTTGGGAAACACTACCTCTGTCATATTACGGGGTCTACCCAAGAAGAAGACTATGACCCTGTCCAGAAACAACCCTCTACCTACCCCCTAGGTCTGAGAGCAGCCTAGCTTATCAAAGGGAAACATAAATTACACCCATCTGTAACCTTCAGAAGTGCCTAAGCTCTAAGGGGTAGAGGGTTGTGCCCCCATTGAATTGGTGGAGGCATGGGCTAGTACACCAGTAATTTCCTTTTCAAATCAGTGAAGGGAAGTGAACAACTGCACACATTGGGAGAAAGGAGAGCTAAATGGTGCATTCAGAAAGTATTCAGACCCCTTGATACATTTACATAAGTATTCAGAACCTTTACTCAGTAATTTGTGGAAGCACCTTTGGCAGTGATTACAGCCTCGAGCCTTCTTGGGTATGACGCTACAGGCTTGGCACACCTGTATTTGTGGAGTTTCTCCCATTTTTCTCTGCAGATCCTCTCAAGCTCTGTCAGGTTGGATGGAGAGCGTTGCTGCACAGCAATTTTCAGGTCTTTCCAGAGATGTTTGATCAGGTTCAAGTCCGGGCTCTGGCTGGGCCACTCAAGGACATTCAGAGACTTGTCCCGAAGCCACTCCTGCGTTGTCTTGGCTGTGTGCTTAGGGTTGTTGTCCTGTTGGAAGGTGAACCTTCACCCCAGTCTGAGGGCCGGAGCGCTATGGAGCAGGTTTTCATCAAGGATCTCTCTGTACTTTGCTCCGTTCATCTTTGCCTCGATCCTGACTAGTCTCCCAGTCCCTGCCACTGAAAAGCATCATCACATTCAGGCCAAAGAGTTCAATCTTGTTTCTCATGGTCTGAGAGTCATTCAGGTGCCTTTGGCAAACTAAGTGGGCTGTCATGTGCCTTTTACTGAGGAGTGGCTTCCCTCTGGCCACTCTACCATAAAGGCCTGATTGGTGGAGTGCTGCAGAGATGGTTGTCTTTCAGGAAGGTTATCCCATCTCCGCAGAGGAACTCTAAAGCTCTGTCAGAGTGACCATCGGGTTCTTGGTCACCTCCCTGACCAAGGCCCTTCTCCCCCGATTGCTCAGTTTGGCCGGGCAACCAGCTATCGGAAGACTCTTGGTGGTTCCAAACTTCTTCCATTTTAAGAATGATGGAGGCCACTGTATTATTCAAATCAAATGTTATTTGTCACATGCGCCGAATACAACAGTTGAAGACCTTACAGTGAAATGGTTACTTACAAGCCCTTAACACTTATTTTTATTAAAACTGCATTGTTGGTTAAGTAAAAAATGGATCAATAAAAGTATCAAATAATTAAAGAGCAGCAGTAAAATAACAATGGCGAGGCTATATACAGGGGGTACCAGTGCGGGGGCACCGGTTAGTCAAGGTAATTGAGGTAATATGTACATGTAGGTTGAGTTAAAGTGACTATGCATATTTTATAAACAGAGTAGCAGGAGCTTAAAGGGGGGGGGGGGGGGCAATGCAAATAGTCTGGGTAGCCATTTGATTAGCTGTTCAGGAGTCTTATGGCTTGGGGTAGAAGCTGTTAAGAAGCCTTTTGGACCTAGACTTGGCGCTCTGGTACTGCTTGCCGTGCGGTAGCAGAGAGAAGAGTCTATGACTAGGGTGGCTGGTGTCTTTGACAATTTTTAGGGCCTTCCTCTCACACTGCCTGGTATAGAGGTCCTGAATGGCAGGACGCTTGGCCCCAGTGATGTACTGGGCTGTCCTCACTACCCTCTGTAGTGCCTTGCGGTCGGAGGCCAAGCAGTTGCCATACCAGGCAGTGATGCAACCAGTCAGGATTCTCTCGATGGTGCAGCTGTAGAACTAAACTTTTGAGGATCTGAGGACCCATGCCAAGTCTTTTTAGTCTCCTGAGGGGGAAAAGGCTTTATCATGCCCTCTTCACGACTGTCTTGGTGTGATTGGACCGTGATAGTTTGTTGTTGATGTGGACACCAAGGAACTTGAAACTCTCAACCTGCTCCACTACAGCCCCGTCAATGAGAATGGGGGCGTGCTCGGTCTTCCTTTTCCTGTAGTCCACAATCATCTCTTTTGTCTTGATCACGTTGGGGGAGAGGTTGTTGTCCTGGAATCCCACGGCCAGGTCTCTGACCTTCCTATAGGCTGTCTCATCATTGTCGGTGATCAGGCCTACCACTGTTGTGTCATCGGCAAACATGATGATGGTGTTGGAGTCGTGCATGGCCATGCAGACATGAGTGAACAGGGAGTAGAGGAGGGGACTGAGCACACACCCCTGAGGGGCCCCCGTGTTGAGGATCTGCATGGAGGATGTGTTGTTACCTACCCTTACCACCTGGGGGCGGCCTGTCAGGATCCAGTTGCAGAGGGAGGTGTTTAGTCCCAGTGTTCTTAGCTTAGTGATGAGCTTTGAGGGCACTATGGTGTTGAACGCTGCTGTTCATTGACTACAGCTCAGGTGGGAAAGGGCAGTGTGGAGTGCAATAGAGATTGCATCTTCTGTTGGGTCGGTATGCAAATTGGAGTGGGTCTAGGGTTTCTGGGATAATGGTGTTCAAATGTATTTATAAATCCCTTCTTACATCAGCTGATATCTCAAAGTGCTGTACAGAAACCCAGCCTAAAACCCCAAACAGCAAGCAATGTAGGTGTAGAAGCATGGTGGCTAGGAAAAAACTCCCTAGATAGACCAGAGGCTAGGAAGAAACCTAGAGAGGAACCAGGCTATAACAGAACATGGCCAAGATGTTCATAGATGACCGGCAGGGTCAAATAATAATAATAATAATAATAATAATAATAATCAGTGGTTGTCGAGGGTGCAACAGTTTAGCACCTCAAGAGTAAATGTCATTTGGCTTTTCATAGCCGATCATTAAGAGTATCTCTACCGCTCCTGCTGTCTCTAGAGAGTTGAAAACAGCAGGTCTGGGACAAGGTAGCATGTCCGGTGAACAGGTCAGGGTTCCATAGCCGCAGGCAGAACAGTTGTAACTGGAGCAGCAGCACGGCCAGGTGGACTGGGGACAGCAAGGAGTCATCAGGCCAGGTAGTCCTGAGGCATGGTCCTAGGGCTCAGGTCCTCCGAGAGAGAGAAAGAAAGAAAGAATTAGAGAGAGCATACTTAAATTCACACAGGACACCGGATAATACAGGAGAAATACTCCAAATATAACAGACTGACCCTAGCCCCCCGACACAAACTACTGCAGCATAAATATTGGAGGCTGAGACAGAAGGGGTCGGGAGACACTGGCCGCGTCCGACGATAACCCCAGACAGGGCCAAACAAGCAGGATATAACCCCACCCACTTTGCCAAAGCACAGCCCCCACACCACTAGGGGGATGTCTTCAACCACCTACTTACCATCCTGAGACAAGGCCGAGTATAGCCCACAAAGATCTCCGCCACGGCACAACCCAAGGGGGGGCGCCAACCTGGACAGGAAGATCACGTCAGTGACTCAACCCACTCAAGTGACGCACCCGTCTTAGGGACGGCATGGAAGAGCACCAGTAAGCCAGTGACTCAGCCCCTGTAAAAGGGTTTGAGGCAGAGAATCCCAGTGGAGAGAGGGGAATCGGCCAGGCAGAGACAGCAAGGGCGGTTCGTTGCTCCAGTGCTTTTCCGTTCACCTTCACACTCCTTGTCCAGAGTACACTCAATCATATGACCCACTGAAGAGATGAGTCTTCAGTAAAGACTTAAAAGTTCAGACCGAGTCTGCGTCTCTCACATGGGTAGCTAGACTATTCCATAAAAATGGAGCTCTATAGGAGAAAGCCCTGCCTCCAGCTGTTTGCTTAGAAATTCTAGGGACAGTTAGGAGGCCTGCGTCATGTGACCGAAGCGAACGTGTAGGTATGTATGGCAGGACCAAATAGGAAAGATAGGTAGGAGCAAGTGCATGTAATGTTTTGTAGGTTATCAGTAAAACCTTTATCAGCCCTTGCCTTAACAGGAAGCCAGTGTAGGGAGGCTAGCACTGGAATAATATGATCACATTTTTTGGTTCTAGTCAAGATTCTAGCAGCCGTGTTTAGCACTAACTGAAGTTTATTTTGTGCTTTATCCGGGTTGGAAAGTAGAGCATTGCAGTAGTCTAACCTAGAAGTGACGAAAGCATGGATACATTTTTATTTATTTTGGGACAGAAAGATTCAGATTTTTGCAATGTTACGTAGATGGAAAAAGGCTGTCCTTGAAACAGTCTTGATATGTTCGTCAAAAGAGAGTTTAGGGTCCAGAGTAATGCCGAGGTCCTTCACAGTTTTATTTGAGGCGACTGTACAACCATCAAGATTAATTGGTGTAGATATGAGCCATGACCAGCCTTTCAAGGCATTTCATGGCTACAGATGTGAGTGCTACGGGTCGGTAGTTATTTAAGCAGGTTAACTTCGTGTTCGTGGGCACAGGGATTATTTGGGTCTGCTTCAAACATGGTGGTATTAGACAGGTTGAAAATGTCAATGAAGACATTTGCTAGTTGGTCTGCAAATGCTCCAAGTACACGTCCTGGTAATCCATCTGACCCTGCAGCTTGGTGAATGTTGACCTGTTTTTAAAGGTCTTACTCACATTGGCTACGGAGAGCGTGATCACACAGTCGTCTGGAACAGCTCATGCTCTCATGTATGTTTCAGTGTTACTTGCCTCGAAGCGAGCATATAAGTAATTTAGCTCGTCTGGTAGACTTGTGTCACTGGGCAGCTCGCGGGTGTGTTTCCATTTGTAGTCTGTAATAGTTTGCAAGCCCTGCCACATCCGACGAGCGTCGGAGCCGGTGTAGTACGATTCTATCTTAGTCATGTATTGATGCTTTGCCTGTTTGATGGTTTGTAGGAGGTCATAGCGGGATTTCTTATAAGCTTCCCAGATTAGAGTCCCGCTCATTGAAAGCGGCAGCTCTACCGTTTAGCTCAGTGCTGATGTTGCCTGTAATCCATGGCTTCTTGTTGGGGTATGTACGTACGGTCACTGTAGGGACGACGTCATCGATGCACTTATTGATGAAGCCAGTGACTTATGTGGTGTACTCCTCAATGCCATCGGAAGAATCCCGGAACAGATTTGTCTGTGCTAGCAAAACAGTCCTGTAGCTTAGAATTTGCTTCTTCTGACCACTTTCTTATTGACTGAGTCACGGTGCTTCCTGCTTTTAGTTTTTGCTTGTAAGCAGGAATCAGGAGGATAGAATTATGGTCAGATTTGCCAAATGGAGGGTGAGGGAGAGCTTTGTATGCGTCGTTGTGTGTGGAGTAAAGGTTTATTTTTCCTCTGGTTGCACATTTAACATGCTGGGAGAAATTAGGTAACAGAGATTTGAATTTGCCTGCATTAACCTCTACTTCCTCAGAAACCCGGGTCCGGGAGCACCCCCACCAGTAAAAAAGCTGACTAGCATAGGCTAGCATTGCGTCACAAGTAAATAGTAGCATCTAAATATCATTAAATCACAAGTCCAAGACACCAGATGAAAGATACACATCTTGTGAATCAAGCCATTTCTGATTTTTTAAATGTTTTGCAGGGAAGACACAATATGTAAATCTATTAGCTAACCACGTTAGCAAAAGACACCACTTCTTTACTCCACCATTTTTTTACTCCATCAGTAGCTATCACAAATTCGACCAAATAAAGATATAAATAGCCACTAACCAAGAAACAACTTAATCAGATAACAGTCTGATAACATATTTATTGTATAGCATATGTTTTGTTAGAAAAATGTGCATATTTCAGGTATAAATCATAGTTTACCATTGAAGGCACCATCACAACTCTCACCAAAGCGACTAGAATAACTACAGAGACCATTGTGTATTAGCTAATTACTCATCATAAAACATTTCTTAAAAATACACAGCGTACAGCAGATGAAAGACACAGATTGTGTGAATCCAGCCAATATTTCAGATTTTCTAAGTGTTTTACAGCGAAAACACAATATAGCGTTATATTAGCTTACCACAATAGCAAACATCACACCAGCATTGATTCAAGGCAAAAATAGCGATAACGTATAAACCACCAAAATATATTAATTTTTTCACTAACCTTCTCAGAATTCTTCAGATGACAGTCCTGTAACATCATATTACACAATGCATATAGAGTTTGTTCGAAAATGTGCATATTTAGCGGCACATCGTGCTTATACAATAAGAATAGTGTCCAAAATCTCAAGCAATCTGTCCGGCGCCATCTTGGAAAGGCACCTATTCTTATCGAAAACTATTCATAAACTTGACAAAAAAAATACAGGTTGGACAGCAATTGAAAGACAAATTAGTTCTTAATGCAATCGCTGGGTTACATTTTTAAAATTAACGTTACTGCAAAGCAAGGCTTCACTGCAAGTAATGGCGTCTTATGCATTTGACTTTTTTCAACAGAACAATGAATTATCAGCATAAATAGTTCTTACTTTTTGATGACCTCTCATCAGAATCTTGGGATAGGTGTCCTTTGTCCAAAAGAATCGTTGCTGGGTTGGAGAAAGTCATCTTCCACGCTGCAATTAGCAGTAAACAATAGCATGCGAGCGAGAGATACCCAACTTCCTACAACGCCAGAAAAACGAAATACCCGAAAATTGCAATATACTGACAAACTGATATAACTCGGTTTAAAATAACAAGATTATGATGTCTTTAAAGCCTATATCGAATAAAAACAGAGCCGGATATATCTAGGAGCTAAAACAGGAGCTTCTAAAACGACATGCCAAGATCCTCCCTGCGTCAGAGCGAAGAATCAAAGGAGGGGACACTTCGATTCCAATCAATTTATAGACTTTCAGAGCTGCCTAGAGACTCCATTTCAAGGCCCTCTATTCGCTGACACCCAGGGGAAGGCGTATGCAGTGCATCTCAACCAATAGAAGACAGGCAGAGTTATACACAGGTCTGAGAACAGATTGGAAAATTCTGCATTCTCAACTCCACATAGAGCAATTTCCCTAAGTCCAGTTCTGTTTCACGCACAGACATAATTCAAACGGTTTTTGAAACTAGAGTGTTTTCTATCCAATAGTAATAATAATATGCATATTGTACGAGCAAGAATTGAGTACGAGGCAGTTTAATTTGGGAACGTCAAGATAAGTGCTAACAGCTCCCCCTATTGACAAGAAGTTAAAGTCCCCGGCCACCAGAAGTTACGCCTCTGGATTAGTGTTTCCCCGTTTGCTTATGGCGGTATACAGCTCATTTAGTGTGGTCCTAGTCCCAGCATCGGTTTGTTGTGGTAAATAGACAGCTACGAAGAATATAGATTTAAAAACTCTTGGTAAATAGTGTGTGGTCTACAGCTCATCATAAGATACTCTACCTTGGGCGAGCAAAACCTTGAGACTTCCTTAGAATTTGTCCACCAGCTGTTGTTTACAAATCTACACAGACCGCCACCCCTTGTCTTTCCAGAGGCAGCTGTTCTATCCTGCCGAAAAAGCGTAAAACCCGGGAGCTGTATGTTATTCATGTCGTTGTTCAGCTACGACTCTGCATTTTTTTTTAATGTCCAGTTGGTAGGATATACGTGATCGTAGTTCGTCTATTTTATTATCCAATGATTGTACGTTGGCTAATAGGAATGGAGGTGAAGGCAGACTACCCAGTCGCCGTCGGATCATTACAAGGCACCCAGACCTACTTCCCCGATATCTCCATCTCTTTCTCCTGCGAATGACGGGGATAAGGACCTTGTCGGGCGTCTGAAGTAAATCCTTCACGTCAAACTCGTTAACTTCTTATGGGCAGGTGACCGTAGCGTCCCACCTTGCCAACATCCGGTGAAATTGCAGAGCGCGAAATTCAAACTACAGTATTATAAATATTTAACTTTCATAAAATCACAATTATAATACATAAAAATAAAGTTTAATTCTTATGGCTGCGATCCCGTTAACGAGATCGATATGACAACAGCCAGTGAAAGTGCAGGGCGCCAAATTCAAACAGAAATCTCATCATTAAAATTCCTCAAACATACAAATTCTTTAAACAGTTTGCATAAATAATTACGATTACTAAAAGTTAGTTTACTCTGGGCACCTTATTCATTCAAGCTACTCAATACAGCCCCCAGCCATAAGAAGTTAACTTCTTGTTAATCCAGCCGCTGTGTCAGATTTCAAAAAGGCTTTACGGCAAAATCAAACCATGCGATTTTCTGAAGACAGCGTGCTGCATACAAAAGCATGAATAACATATTTCAACCAGGTGGGTGCGCCACGAAGGTCAGAAATAGTGATATAATAAATGCCTTACCTTTCGTCTTCTTCTGTTGGCACTCCAAAAGTTCACAGATACATCGCAAATGGTCCTTTTGTTCGATAATGTCCCATTAAAAACTCAGTTTAGCTGGTGCGCTTCAGTCAATAATCCACCCAGTTTCCCTCCATCATAATGCATACAAAATTAATCCCAAACGTTACTAAAACTTTCCCAAACAAGTCAAAGCACGTTTATAATCAAACCTTAGGTACCCTAATACGTAAATAAACAATAACATTTTAGACGGAGAATCGTTATTGTCTGTACCGGAGGAAAATACCAAAGAACGCGCTCTCTTCCACGCGCTTGGAATCACTACAGCCAAATGGGAGCCACCTAGAAAAACTACAATTTCTGGCTCATTTTTCTAAAAACCAGCATGAAACTCTTTCTAAGGACTGTTGACATCTAGTGGAAGCCCTAGGAACTGCAATCTGGGAGGTTTTAGCCTTATAATAAAAGTGACTGCCATTAAAAACAGGGATGGGCTGAAACATTTTTTGGGGGGGTGGTTTGTCCTCGGGGTTTCACCTGCCATATCAGTTCTGTTATACTCACATACATAATTTTAACAGTTTTAGATACTTTAGAGTGTTTTCTATCCAATTATATGCATAACCTAGCTTCTGGGCCTGAGTAACAGGCAGTTTACTTTGGGCACGCTTTTCATCTGGATGTAAAAATACTGCCCCCTACCTAACAGAGGTTAAATAAAAAAATCTTCTTCCAGTACGGGTGAGTAATCCCTGTCCTGATATCTGGGAACTATTTTTGTTCATAAGAGACGGTAGCAGAAACATTTTGTACAAAATAAGTTACAAATAATGCAAAAAAAACACAGTAGTACAAGTGGTTAGGGGACCGTAAAATAGCAGCCACCTTTTCCGGCACCATTCTTCTCAATTCTTTTCTTGGAGACCTTCAATGCTGTGCCTCGATACAATCCTGACTTGGAGCCCTATGGCCAATTCCTTCGATCTCATGGCTTGGTTTTGCTCTGACATGCACTGTCAACTGTAGGACCTTATATAGACAGGTGTGTGCCTTTCCAAATCATGTCCAATTTAATTGAATTTACCACAGGTGCACTCCAAGTTGTAGAAACATCTAAATGGAAACAGGATGCACCTGAGCTCAATTGAGTCTCATAGCAAAGGTTCTGAATACTTATGTAAATAGGGTATTTCTGTGTTTTTTTTTATACATTTAAAAAATGGCAACCTTTTTTTGTTTTGTCGTTATGGGGTATTGTGTGTAGATTTAAGGGGGGGGGGGGTGATTTAATCCATTTTAGAATAAGGCTGTAACGTAACAAAATGTGGATAAGGAGAAGAAGTCTGAATACTTTCCGAATGCACTGTAGCTTTATGGTTGTTTCTGGTCATTGCCATCTTACTACTGCTCTTAGCTGGTAGATCTCTCTAGTAAAGACTATGACGGTGTAGCCTAATACCCCTTTCTCTACCATGCCAACCAAGACTGTACTGTGCTGGCTAAGATATTTTCTTTTCACATTGTCATTTACATTTAAATTTAAGTCATTTAGCAGACGCTCTTATCCAGAGCGACTTACAAATTGTCCTTTCCAGCACAGTTCTAACAACTATGGTGGATGCATAATCAGGCCCGCAAAGTACAGCTTGGGTACAGGGCTCCACAAATGCTTCTAAATTGACTACCCTACCTCCACCAAGGAAAATGTCTGCAAACTGTGGGAAAATAAACATCTGGACAATCCTTTTGCAGCCACCACAATGCCTATACTGAGCCAGAGGAGTTTGTGAATTTGAAATCCTTTTGTATTTCGACTCATGAACCTCTGCAAGCTCTGTTCCAATGACATTGGCCCATTCAGAAATGGTTAAATGTAATGACGCCCTGACTTGGTGTTACTTTCTATCAACATAAAAAAAAAATAGAAGACCAAATTTGATGACCTTTTCTGTTTTATTTTCTAGCTTCATGGGTAAATGTAGCCTTACCCACATCAACCTGGACCCCATACACACATGCTAAAGCAGGTGGTGAGTATTTGGTCCAATTGTTTTGCATGCAGAGACAAACGTGACAAGAAATGCCTAACGAATGTAGACATTTGCCTTAATCTTGATATGGTGTACTCTCCTTGTACAGCTAACATTTGATCACCAATACCCACTTCTACCAAGGTATTTTAAATGAACTGTATGTGGTATCAGTGTGTGCAATATTCAATATCTGTCATGTATATGTATTCTCTTTCAGGATTGGGTTTTGGAAAAAAGTGTTCCCAGGTCACCTGTGGAGGTCGAGCATGGCTCAAGGATTTAACACTTGTTTTCGGAACCTTCCGCCATTGTCGTCAGATTCAAGGACTTTGAATGTGCCTTTGGATTCTGAAGATAGTTTGGCGCACCACCTTGAAAGCCTCATTGAGCATAATGACCTTTCCAACACCGTGGTTTCACCGGAAAACATTTCCTCGGACTTGAACTTGAGTTCAAACTCTTTCTCAAATTCCAATACTAGTTCTGATTTTGTACAACAGAAATACTATGATGACGTCATTTGGCAAGATGAGGGTCAACCAGTACATCATGAAGGTCAGTTTAATCACACAAGCAACAGCCTCTTTGCACCAGCTAGAGCAGCCAGTTCAAGTAATTGCCTCTCAACTTCAGGTGCAGACCTAAACCCCCATGATCTTAAACAAGAATGTGACTTATTGAACCCTTCCATTCCAGAGGACTACTCAGATGTTAGTAGCTGCTCAGAGTCCAATGTTGACAGGACAGGGCTTTCTTGTGAAATGTTAAAAAATGGTTCAAATGATTCTCCACTGGTTGCAGATGACAAGAAGGAAAATGAATGTGCATGGAAGAGCCCAAAGACCAACACAGGTTCCCCAGAAAGCATGTCTACTTCAGAGAGTGCGGTAGAGGAGGATCAAGATGAACCCCCAGAGAAGGAAAAGGAGACATTCATGATGCAAGAGAATAAATACTCAAAGACCTCCGGTGCTCCAGAAAGCCTGTCTGTTTCAGAGGACGAGGGAGAAAGGGATCATCTGGATGGAGAAGCACATGAGAAAGATGCGACTTGCATGGAGCAAGATGGTCAACACACAGACTCTCCCTCAGGTGGCGAAGAGAGTCTGACTGCCTCAGTGAATGAGAGAAAAAAGGAACTAAATGATGAAGCACAGAATTCAGAAGAGGGATGCATGGAGGAAGAGGATCGGTACTCAAATGTCAGTAGCCTAGAGGGCCAAAATGAAGGAATAATCGTAAGCGAGAGCTTTAAAGAGAAAGAAGAGCATTCATTATCCCAAGGAACTATGGACTCGCAGGGTATCAATGCATCCAACGCTCAAGATTCTGCTCACAAGCTGAATGATAATACCTGTGCCTTTGAATATCTGGATTCAGTTAAGGTTAATGACTCTTTAAAGGTTGCTAGTCAAGAAAATGGCAAAAGTTCCTCTGTCATTTGTGGATTAGGCCTAGGGGGTAGCAATCAAACGTTTGAGTCTTGTTTGGAATTCCCTGAAAATCAATCGCTGAAAACTAGATTTCAGGAGATCGTTGGTAGTGGCACTCAAAGTACAAACTCAACCTATGAGGAAAGTGCGAGTGATTCCATTCGTGCAAGTGGAGGGAAAGAGGATCACAGTAGCTTTGATTTTTTGGAGCGTTGTTTAGGTCTGAACAACTCCGGAACTGAACAAAAGTCCTGTATTGAAAATGAGTGGCTAAGACCTATCGATGAGTCAAATGTATTGTCTTGTCTGGAAGAGGACCAGGCATCCCAACAGAACCTAATGCGCCATATCGAGCCACCAGACCTTGTGAGAGCTGGTCTTGAAAACACAAGAGAGACATTTCATAAAGTATTCACGGCAGATGATGAGCAAGAACCCCCAGTGCTAAGTGAATGCTACGGTGAACCATTGTCAAGAGAAGATTGTATGAGTGACACCGAGGATAATCAGGAAAGGGGGGAGACCGGGTCTATTGATTCAACTGAGTTGAACCAGGAGGGAGGAGATTCAACTATTGATAACATTGAAGACGAGAGGGATTTTGAGGACCAAGCAGCTCAGTTGAAATCCTTACTGCATATGAGGAAATGCATGCACCCTATTGTACTGCTCAGGAACTCTGAACTAAAAAATGACACAGATGGGGCTTACCAGTGTGCAGCGTGCCAACAGGCCACACAAAGTATAGACCATCTAATTGAGCACCACCATTGTAACCACTCTGAGAACAAATTCAATTTCTGTCAGACCTGTGGTACTTACTTGACATGTGATTCACTAGCCAAGAAACATCAGTGTGGTATTATTGATGAAAATGCACAACTCTCTTCTAATGTGAAACCCCAGAAGAGAAAATCAACCGAGCATGCTTTTCACAAATGTAGATACTGCACACAGACATTTTACAGATTCTGTGATTACAACAAGCATGTGCAGAGCCACTCGGGTAGAACTGAACACAAGTGTCATAGGTGTGGTTTTAACTTTTCACAATATCGTAGTCTGAACAGACATTTACGTGAAAAGAAATGCCAGCGTCGAAGTTCGCAAGTTCCTGTTAAACAGATTCAAACAACCCCACGTATCAGCATTTACAAAAAGGGAACTGTACATCCATATGTCCTCCCACCAAACAGCCGCTATGCCAATCTTCCAGATTGTGTTGTGAAGCTAGTGGACATTTGCAAGAAGCATGTTTGTCGTCTTTGTGGGAAAAGCTTTGCAAGCAGTGCAAAACTCTACAAGCACGGATACAATGTACACCATACAAAAACTAGGTCATATAACGTTCGGCCTAAGTGTCAGAACACATACAGGTCATATAAGTGTCAGAAATGCCTGATGACATTCAATTATTCAAGCAATTTTAGCAGGCACAAGAAAAGATGCAAAGGAGCTGAGACGAATGAGAAATTCAAGTGCCCTCTCTGCCCACGCCTTTTCAAATATTCCTACAACCGGTCTCGCCATTTGCGCGAGCAGTGCATTAAAGACTTTACACAGGGAAGCTCGGGGAAAGTTGACATGAAATTTCGATGCCCCTTCTGCACCACCACCTTTACTAATGCTTCTAACCGACATAGACACATAAGACTGGTGTGCCTCAAGGAATATATACACAATGAGACTTCAAGGACCAAAGCTGAACGCCAGGAAAACGTGGCCCAGAAAGAAACACAAAAGCCGCCACTGAAAACAGCACTGAATCAAAATGAGCCAGGTCTCAAATGCAACTACTGTCCGGCCGTTTTTGCTCATTCTTCTGGAAAGTACAGACACATGAGGAAACACAGGTTGTTTGAAAACACTGGGAAAAAGATTAAGTTCAGGTATTCAAGCATAATTCCCATTTCTAACCAGTCCAAGGCTAGTATTGAGGAGCCCAAAGACGGGCCACTCTCCAGTGAAGCCAGCAGCCAGCCCTTTTCCTGTCTCTTCTGTGGAAAATGGTTTAACACTTCATATTCCCTGAAGAAACACATCTGTAGTATGCACATGGGTGACAAACCATATCGCTGCCTGGAATGTGGAAAACGTTTTGGGAAAGAAATCCATCTTGTTGCTCACAAAAAAGTGCACCAGCGAAGGATACAGTGTACTGTTTGCAAGAAGATACTTCCTACCATTGGGGACTTGATTCAACATAGGCAATCTCACATCAAAAAGGGCATGCTTCAGTGCCCAGACTGCCCATCGCAGTTCCAGTACCCTGTGTATCTTCTTCGACATATGGCATCACATCACAAACTTCAGCAAGAGCAGCCACTCAAAGAGAAAAAACAGAGGCACCCCTCAAAACTTGAGCCGCTTGGGTCCTTGCCACCAGTCAAAGAGCAGGAAGAGGAAGAAAAGTTGGGGTGCCCCCTATGCCCAGAGGTCTTTCACAGTGGCACAGAACTGAGTAGTCACTGCCTAAACCATGTATCGGAGTCCTCTTCAAGTCAGTGTCCGTTTTGTAAACGCCTCTTCTCTTCCCGCACATCTTTGGTGCGTCATATACGCATTCATACAGGGGAGAAACCATTTTCTTGTCAGAGTTGTGGAGCACCTTTTCGTCGAAAAGAATATCTCCAATTGCACCAAGTAAAGTGTCCAGGTCCACAAAGCAAGCAAGAACTGCCCACTATCAAAGAAAGTGAAGCTGTCTCATCAAAATCTTTGGTGACAAGAATAAGGAAAGTATACAAATGTTCATACTGTCCTCGGGAATTTGAAAAATTGCCCCGTTTATTACTGCACCACAATGGCCACATGCAAAATACAGTAACCCCCTGTCCCAAATGTGGGAAATGTTACAGACAAAGGCGCAAGTTACATGAAAGACTTTGCAATGGCTCAAACATAAAATCTATAGAGCCAATCAGCACTGTCTGGCATCCTTGTAGGAATTGTGGGAGGAAGTTTTCAAAAGATTATAATCGAGATGTCCATGAGAGGATTTGCAACTCTGTAAAGCCCTTGCAAAAAACCACCAGCAATTCTGGCAACTCAAACATGCATCCTTGCAGGAATTGTGGAAAGTCCTTTACAAGGAGTGATAATCGGAATTTCCATGAGAAGACTTGCAACTCTGCCAAGCCCTTGCAAAAAAACACCATAGAAATTAGGACCAGTAGCAGGGACAAGTTGCAGCACAAATGCCCCCACTGTCCAAGCAAGTTCAAGTACAGAAGTTTTCTCCTGAGACATATTGGGTCACACACTGGAGAAAAATATCCATGCATGCACTGTGGTCACAGCTATGGAATCCAGTCACGATGCTTACAGCATGAAGCTTTCTGTGATGGTGTTAATAGACAAAAGCCAACAAGCGCCAGCCTTGGTGAATATAAGTGCAATATCTGCACAAAAATCTTCATGAAATCCCGAAACTTAAGGCGGCACATCCTAACGCACACAGAGGTAAAGCCATATCGCTGTAAGGCCTGTGACAGCTGTTTCTCCAGACATGATCATCTAAAACTGCACCAGAGTCGCTGCAAAGGGAAAAGACAACGTTTAGAGGTTCGCATTGCCAAAATTAGTCTTGCAGATGTTGGAAGGGGCTGGCAAAATAACCTGAACATTACCGATTCAGGAAAGCAACAAGGGTTTGACTGCAGCATATGTTCAAAGATCTTCCCCTCTCACAGCATTATGTCCCGACATATTGCCATGTCACATGCTATAAGAACCGTCAGTTCATTTACTCATGAAAAATCACTTAAGAGACATATAAGCATCAGTGCATGTCAAAGATTTTACGCAAAAACAAAGCTTTCAGAAAAGTTAAATGTTACAAGCCCACCATCTAGAGAGACAAACCGACTTCTACAGAGGATCCAGCTGCAATATAAAGACAAACGCAAATTCAAATGTACTTTTTGCCCTCGCCTTTTCAAAAGTGGTGAGCAATTGAGGGTGCACACCCGCCTGCATACAGGGGAGAAACCTTTTGGATGTTCTAATTGTGGTGAAAGATTTATCCGTAGGGACTACCTGCAGCGCCATTTGAACAGGTGCAAAGGGGAACCTCTTGACAGAGTGCTTTGTGACAGATGTGGCGACGTATTTTCGCAAGACGAACTCGAGAACCATCAACTGACATGTGTTGTCAAGTGTAAATCACCTGCCCGTAGTCGAACTGAGTCCACTGCTCGCAGTCCCCCAAAAGGGTTCTCCTGTGCTAATTGCAGTGCCCGCTTCTTGCTGTTCTCACAGCTCCAGCAACACTTTCTCAACATGCATAGAGACACTCCAACAAATCAGGCTTCACCTCTACAGGAGCAGTTGTCTAGCATGGTGAACATAAAAGAGGAGCCTATGGATGAAGGATATGGTGACACTTGGCAGAATAGTGATAACAATCTCATGCTTGATCAAGACAGTGATCCAAATGAAATGAACAAACCCATTAAATGTCCACAGTGCAACTTGCACTTTGGAAATAAGGGTGGATTTGCCAGACACATGCGTTCACATTTAGGACAGTACCCATTCAACTGCAAGAAATGCAATAAAGGCTTTTGGAACAAAAACTTATGTCGGACACATGTAAGGAAATGTAGACTTGTAAAGGTCACGAAGGAAGAAGTTAACACTGACTCTGTAATTACTTCAGAGATGGATCCTACTCTTAAAGAGACTGTCCTAGTCTTCAACCAAGGTTCCAAAACAACAGGCACTGGGGTTTTGCAGACTAATTTCTCCTGCAAAGATGACTTGAAGGATTTAACACTGCAGAATTCCTCTGGAAATCAAGGCAAAGGAAGATCTTCCAATGATAGAAGACATAGTGGTCAACAAGTCCCAGGCAACAAGTACCAGTGCTCAGAGTGTGATAGAAGTTTCACAGATGGGCTTCTGCTCATCAGCCATTTAGAGGACCATGGGCGTGAGGAGCTAGAAAGAAAAAAGAAATTCTGCCAGCCTTGTGGTAAGACGTTTGCTAATCCTTCAGACCTAGCAAGGCATATGAGAGGCCACTGGAATGAGAAGACCTTTTCTTGCCCAGAATGTCCACAGACTTTTCCCTGTCCTTCTGACCTTGACATCCATAGAACTTGTCATGACTCAAATAGACCATTTGTCTGCAAAGAGTGTCAACAAAGGTTTTGGACCAGTCAATCTTTAGAAAACCATCAAAGCCAAGCTCATTCAAAAGAACTAATTCATACATGCCATGTCTGTAACAAGAACTATTCAATCAGAAGTTCACTTGTTAAACATATTAGGATGAAGCATCAAACCCAGAAGAACATGGATGTTGTTATCCACGTGAAGGAAAAGGAGACAGCAGTGCAAGAGGAATTTGACATGGAAGTTGATGTGGATGGAGGAAGTAATGCAAGTAATGATGATGAAAATGATGCTAATGAGGACAATGACTCTGACTCTGCAGACTACTTCCCCTGCCATGTCTGTGGGAAAACGTTCACCACATCAGAAAGCCTTGAGGATCACCAACGCTGTCACCTCGGTGAAAAACCTCATGAGTGTGCAGAATGTGGCAAATGTTTTTTCCAGGCAGGACAACTGCAACAGCACCTTCGGAGCCACAAGTCTGAGTATCAGTGTCAAATATGTGGCAGAGGTTTTGTCTCACTCTTTGCTTTACGCAAACACAAGCATACTCATGGAAAGAGCCGTCAACACCGTTGCTCCAAGTGCCCACTCAGCTTCACAGGGCCCTCGCAGCTGGCAGAGCACATGGGCACCCACCGCGATGACAATTTCCCTTGTGATATATGTGATCGCACATTCTCCTGCAAGATGAGTCGGGCAGAGCACCGGAAAATCCACACTGAGACAGAGGATGTTCCACCAGAGAGGACTGCATCCCCCTCTCCTATTGCCTCTTCCTCTACAATGAAGCACCTTCAATATCGTTGTGGGGTTTGTAATGAACGTTTCAAAGAACCAGAACAACTGTCTGAGCATGGGTGCATGGCTGCCAGAGAGCGACCTTTTTCATGCCATGAATGTAATAAGCATTTCTTGCAAGTGTCTCACTTAAATAAGCACGAGCTCAGTCACTACCAAATACCACAATCATACGTGTATCGGTGCAATCAATGCCAGATGAGTTTCAACTACCGTCACAATTTTGTCAGTCATTTAAATAAACACGGTGACGATGAGGCTGCAGCAGAAGCTCTGAAAGGAGGCTCAGTGACAAATGCTTGGGAAACTGTTTCAGAGAAGAGAACAATTTACAAATGCCCAATTTGCCCTCACAGGTTTGCTCATGCCATAGAATTGGCAAGTCACCTTTCAATCCACTCTGAGAACACGTTTGCTTGCAGTGTTTGCAAGTTGACATTTCCCACCAAAAGCAAGCTTGTTGAACATGAGCAGAGCCATCTGACTGCTGCAACACAATACGAGTGCACGGAGTGTGGTCAGAGCTTCTTGGGCAGTGATTTCCCCCAGCATCACTGTGCACGTCAGCAACATGCTGTTATAGACCATGAACGCCCACATCTGTCTAATAGACGGTCAATGGAGGAAGAGGTGGATGTTGAGGAGGACTTCTTTAATTGTACTGTCTGCTTAATGCGATTCTCTTCTCGCGGTAGTCTCCAGCAGCATCTAAACAAAGAGCATCCCAATGAACGGCCATTCAAGTGCCAGTCTTGTGGAAAGACCTTTGCTCTGAAGAGATATCTCAGAGACCATGAGCGAAGACAACATAAGTTTGGCACTGAACGAGCCCACCCGACATACAAAGCCACGGACAGTGAGAGCCAGTACAAGTGCTCAGTTTGCCCCAAAACATTAACCTCGGCACACGACCTGTCATTGCATATGAAAGTGCACACCGAACAGGAATCTGGAGGAGACCACCGTTGTGACATGTGCTACAAATCATTCAGTCGACTGTCTCTTCTCAGGCAGCATCAAGAAAGTCATGTTGGACAGGTTGTATATGAATGCACAGAGTGTGACAAAGCGTTTGCTTTCCCACATCTTCTAGAGGAACATCAAAAGTCTCATGCTGCTGGACCATAAGTATTTTTCCCACCCTCAAAATCCTCACACTAACTAACTAAATGTAAAAAGACAAGTTTGACAATGGACATAGAAAATACCTCCTGCCTCACTGATTGTGTTCAATTATCCAATGAACTCAGTAATGTCATAGAATTTTTTTTTTTCTGGTGCTGTTTGCAGTCATCAAGCAATTTTGTGTTCACACTTCCATCTTAATCGTTTAAAGTTTTTGATTGGCTCACAAGATGCTTAACTGTGTTTTTACCCCATGTCTTCTCAGAAATGTTTGGCCTACAACCTGGTTCGTGAAAAGGTTTATAGTTACAGATTTCCTCCTATTTTAACATTTTATATCTGGTCAGAACTGCAGTTCATTGATACTATTACTGATGAGCTCCTTTCCATAGAGCACTAATTTGTAATAGCCTCCATATTCAATTGTATATAGTTGTTTAGTCTTAGGTGCCCTGAATGCAATTACAAAAGTTTCAGTTCACGTTACACAAAGTGAAATGTAAGCTTTTGACAATGGAATAAATTCCTGACTCTGAAGAAGTGGAATGGGCTGTCATTGACAGTTTTAGGAATCCATATTGACCCCTTTTTTTCTTCTTTTTTTTCTGCTTGCTAATCCATTACTCTGCCTAACCTTCTAAACATATTATCACTTAGACTTTAATAACGTGGGATACTTTTAGCCATGTATAATCCATGTAGCCCTTCTAAACATTTGAAAACTTTCCAAATCTAAAACCACAGCATTGTATATTATGTAAATATTACATGATCGTAAACCATTTAAGTATTTGACATGAAACTGACCATTGTTGTAAGCTATTAATTTTCCCTGTGTTAAACATTCTATCATTCATTCAAATGCCTTTAAATATGTATTTTGATGTAGTAGTTCAAGGGCAACATTTGTTGACATTTTTTCCGTATTGGGTGTTACTTTTGTATGAATGGTATTTCAATCAAAAGAAATTAATAAACAAAATAAACCAGTCAACTGGTCACCTGATTCTTATTGATAACTTTATTTTAACTGAGTGTATGATTAGTCTTTTTGATTATAAAGTAAGAGGATCTTGAAACTAGTTGTCACAAGCAAAGTAATGTTTGCTCATGCATTGGTTATATATTTTTTTATGTTGACTTAATTCGATTTTACACTACATCTTTTGGAAATTTGAACGGGTAAAATCAATTGTGCCATGCCCATGTATGGCACAACATGTACATTCATACACTGAGTGTACAAAACCATAAGGAACACCTTCCTAATATTACGTTGCACCCCCTTGCCCCCAGAACAGCCTCAATTTGTCAGGGCATGGACTACAAGGTGTCAAAAGCGTTCCACAGGGATGCTGGCCAATGTTTATGTCAATGCTTCCCATAGTTGTCAAGTTGGCTGGATGTCCTTTGGGTGGTGGACCGTTCAAATGTTTTTTATTTAATTTAACCTAATTTAACTAGGCAAGTCAGTTAAGAACAAATTCTTATTTACAATGACGGCTTACTCTGGCCAAACCCGGACTACGCTGGCCAATTGTGCGCACCCCTATGGGAATCCCAATAACAGCTGGATGTGATACAGCCTGGATTCTAACAAGGTACTATAGTGACGCCTCTTGCACTGAGATGCAGTGCCTTAGACCGCTGCGCCACTCTGGAGACCGAGCGATACACACGGGAAACTGTTGAGTGGAAAAACTCAGCAGCATTGCAGTTCTTGACACACTCAACCCTACCATACCCCGTTCAATGGCACTTAAATATTTTATCTTGCCCATTCACACTCAATGGCACACATGCACAATCCATGTCTCAATTGTATCTGGGCTTAAAATCCTTAAACCTGTCTCCTCTCCTTCATCTACACTGATTGGAAGTGTATTTAACAAGTGACCTCAATAAGGGATCATAGCTTTCACCTGGTCAGTCTGTTATGGAAAGAGCAGGTGTTCCTAATGTTTTGCACACTGTAGATTGTGTCCCTCCATGTCTAATCAGTGATTGTGACAAAGGTTGTGTTTGTAACATTCAAACAGTTAAATGGGGCAATTGGCAGTTGCTACATCCATTTTTGGATTAATGATATTGCCCTCAAAGTATTTATACTCCTTGACTTATTCCACATTTTGTTGTTACAGCAAAGCACCACCACAACATGATGCTGCCACCCCGTGCTTCACGGTTGGGATGGTGTTCTTCGGCTTGCAATCTTCCCCCTTTTTCTTCCAAACTTAACAATGGTCATTATGGCCAAACAATTCTATTTTTGTTTCATCAGACCAGAGGACATTTCTCCAAAAAGTACGATCTTCGTCCCCATGTGCAATTGCAAACCGTAGTCTGGCTTTTTTATGGCGGTTTTGGAGCAGTGGCTTCTTTGCTGGTTATGTCATTATAGGACTATTTTTACTGTGGCTATAGATACTTTTGTACCTGTTTCCTCCAGCATCTTCACAAGGTCCTTTGCTGTTCTGGGATTGATTTGCACTATCGCCCCAAAGTACGTTCATCTCTAGGAGACAGAACGTGTCTCCTTCCTGAGCGGTATGACAGCTGAGTGGTCCCATGGTGTTTATACTTGCGTACTATTGTTTGTACAGATTAACATGGTACCTTTCAGGGGTTTGGAAATTTCTCCCAAGGATGAACCAGACTTGTGGAGGTCTACAAAAAAAATGTTGAGGTCTTCGCTGATTTATTTTGATTTTCCCATGATGTCAAGCAAAGAGACACTGAGTTTGAAGGTTGGCCTTGAAATACATCCACAGGTACACCTCCAATTGACTCAAATTATGTCACGACTTCCGCCGAAGTCAAGTCCTCTCCTTGTTCGGGCGGCGCCAGTCTTCTAGCCATCGTCGGTCCACTTTTCATTTTCCATCTGTTTTGTCTTGTTTTTCCACACCTGGTTTCAATTCCCTCATTTACTTGTGTATTTAACCCTCTGTTCCCCCCATGTCTTTGTGTGGGATTGTTTATTGTAGTGCTTGTGCACATTCCCCGTGAGCGCACGACGGGTTATTCTTGTGCCCATATATCTTGTTGTTCTGGATGCTGTTGGTTTTGCTTAATAAATCTAAGGTTATTACCCAGTTCTGCTCTCCTGCACCTGACTTCTCTGCTGCCAATTACGCACCCTGCTACAAATTATGTCAATTAGCCTATCGGGAACTTCTGAAGCCGTGTCATTTTCTGGAATTTTCCAAGTTGTTTAAAGGCACAGTCAACATAGTGTATGTAAACTTCTGACCCACTGGAATTGTGATACAGTGAATAAGTGAAATAATCTGTAAACAATTGTTGGAAAAAATACTTGTGTCATGCACAAAGTAGATGTCCTAATCGACTTAACAAAACTAGTTTGTTATCAAGAAATTTGTGGAGTGGTCGGAAAACTAGTTTTAATGACTCCAACCTAAATGTATGTAAACTTCCGACTTCAACTGTATGTATTCACAACCCTGAGTCAATACTTTGTAGAAGCACCTTTTGGCAGCGATTACTGCTGAGTTTTTCTGGGTACGTCTAAGAGATTTCCACAACGGAATTGTGCAACGTTTTCCCACTATTCTTTTCAAAATTCTTTAAGCTCTGTGAAATTGGTTGTTTATCATTGCCCGACAACCACTTTCAGGTCTTGCCAAAGATTTTCAAGTAGATTTAAGTCAACACTAAGTAGGCCACTCAGGGACATTAACTGTCTTCTTGGTAAACAACTCCAGTGTAGATTTGGCCATGTGTTTTATGATATTGTCCTACTGAAAGGGGAATTCATCTTCCAGTGTCTGGTAGAAAGCAGATTGGACCAGGTTTTTCTCCAGGATTTTGCATGTGCTTAGCTCTATTTAATTATTTTTTTTATCCTGGAAAAACTCCCCAGTCTAACAATTACAAGCATACGCATAACATGATGCAGCCACCACAATGTTTGAAAATATGGAGATTGGTACTTGTGTTGCATTGGATTTATCCCAAACAACACTTTGTATTCAGAACAAAAAGTGAATTTGCTTTGCCACATTTTTTGCAGTATTACTTTAGTGCCTTGTTGCAACCAGCATGCATGTACTGGACTATTTTTTTATTCTGTACAGGATTCCTTCTTTTCACTCTAAGGTTAGTATAGTGGAGTAACTACAATGTTGTTGATCCATCCTTCGGAGAAAATTATCACAGGCATTAAACTCTGTTTTAACGTCACCAATGGCCTCATGGTGAAATCCCTAAGCAGTTTTCTTCCTCTCCGGCAACTGAGTTAGGAAGGATGCCTGTATCGTTGTAGTGACTGGGTGAATTGATACACCTCAAAGTGTAATAACTTCACTATGCTCAAAGGGATATTCAATGTGCGTTCTTTTTTCTTCCCCCCTTATCTACCAATAGGTGGCTTTTGCGAGACAATGGAAAGTCTCCATAGTCTTGGTGGTTGAATCTATGTTTGAAATTCACTTCGACAGATACCTTAAAGATAATTTTGTGTGGTACAGAGATGAGGTAGTAATTGAAAAATCATGTTAAACACTATTACACACAGTGAGTCCATTCAACTTACACTGAACAAAAAATATAAAAGGAACATGTGAAATGTTGGTCCTATGTTTCATGAGCTGAAATAAATTATCCCAGAAATGTTATTTCTCTCATTTTGTGTACAAATTAGTTTAAATCCCTGTTAGTGACCATTTCTCCTTTGCCAAGATAATCCATCCATCTGACAGGTGTGGCATATCAAGAAGCTGATTAAATAGCATAATCATTACACAGGTGCCCCTTGTGCTGGGGACAATAAAAGGCCATTCTCTAAAATGGGCAGTTGTGTCACACAACACTATGCCAAAGATGTCTCAAGTTTAGAGGGAGTGTGCAATTGGCCTGCTGACTGCAGGAATGTTCACCAGAGAGAATTGAATGTTCATTTCTCTACCATAAGCTGCCTTCAACATCATTATAGAAAATTTGGACCTCCGCATCCACCCAGGACCTTCACATCCGGCTTCTTAAGCTGCGGGATTGTCGGAGACCAGCCACCCGGACAACTGATGAAACTGAGGAGTACAGTATTTCTGTCTGTAATAAAGCCCTTTAGTTGGGAAAAACTCATTCCGATTGGCTTGGCCTGACTCCCCAGTGAGTGAGCCTATGCCCACCCATGGCTGTGCCCCAGCCCAGTCATGTGAAATCTATAGGTTAGGGCCTAATTTATTTATTTCAATTGACTGATTTCCTTATATGAACTGTAACTCTGTAAAATTGTTTCTTCTGTTGCATGTTTGTATTTTTGTTCAGTATTTATCTATATACAGTACCAGTCAAAAGTTTGGACACCTACTCATTCCAGCTTTTTTCTTTATTTTTACTATTTTCTACATTGTAAAATAATAGTGAAGACATCAAAACTATGAAATAATATATGGAATCATGTAGTAACTCAAAAAGTGTTCAACAAATCCTTCACTCTCCTTCTTGGTCAAATAGCCTTTACACAGCCTGGAGGTGTGTTTTGAGTCATTGTCCTGTTGAAAAACAAATGATATTCCTAAGCACAAACCAGATGGGATGGTGTACCGCTGCAGAATGCTGTGGTAGCCAAGCTGGTTAAGTGTGCCTTGAATTCTAAATAAATCACTGACAGTGTCACTAGCAAGCACCATCACACCTCCTCCATGCTTCACGTTGGGAACCACAAGAGGAGATCATCCGTTCGCCTACTCTGCGTCTCACAAAGACACGGTGGTTGGAACCAAAAATCTCAAAGTACTCATCAGACCAAAGGGCAGATTTACACGTGTCTAATGTCCATTGCTTGTATTTCTTGGCCCAAGCAAGTCTCTTCTTATTGGTGTCCTTTAGTAGTGGTTTCATTGCAGCAATTTGACCATGAAGGCCTGATTCACGTAGTCTCCTCTGAACAGTTGATGTTGAGATGTGTCTGTTACTTGAACTCTGTGAAGCATTTATTTGGACTGCAATCTGAGGTGCCGTTAACGCTAATGAACTTATCCTCTGCAGCAGAGGTAACTCTGGATCTTCCTTTCCTGTGGCGGTCCTCATGAGAGCCAGTTTCATCATAGCGCTTGATGGTTTTGGCAACTGCACTTGAAGAAACTTTCAAAGTACTTTACATTTTCCAGATTGACTGACCTTGATGTGTTAAAGTAATGATGGACTGTCGTTTCTCTTTGCTTATTTGCGCTGTTCTTGCCATAATATGGACTTGGTCTTTTACCAAATAGGGCTATCTTATGTATACCAATCCTACCTTGTCACAACACAACTGATTGGCTCAAATGCATTAAGAATTAAAGAAATTCCACAAATTAACAAGGCACCCCTGTTAATTGAAATGAATTCCAGGAGACAACCTCATGAAGCTGTTTGAGAGAATGCCAAGAGTGTGCAAAGCTGTCATCAAGGCAAAGGGTGGCTACTTTGAAGAATCTCACGTATAAAATATATTTTGATTTGTTAAACACTTTTTTGGTTACTACATGATTCCATATAGGTTATTTCATAGTTTTGATGTCATCACTATTATTCTACAATGTAGAAAAGAAAGAAAGAAAAACCCTTGAATGAGTAGGTGTGTCCGAACTTTTGACTCGTACTGTATTCCTGTATTGTATACATGTATTCTGACTAGAGAGTAAATCCTAATCAAATAAAGACCAGAAAAGAAGACCCCATTTGCTTAACAGGTGGGATACAACTTCCATTGCGTTGGCAATCTTTAGCCATAATCATTCAGGCCTACACTGAGCAGAGAACAATATCATTAACATCTTTGTCTATTTTAAATGGCAGTAAAAACACATCTCAATAGTAAATATAAAGCGCCACAGTTTCAATGGTATAATGTGCAGGGATTACATTTGTCAGTGCAGTGAGTCGTCATCAAATTGAAGTACAAAAAGTAGGCTATAGAACAAAGTTATAATATAGAAACTTACATTAGACGACGTTTTTGGCCTGAATAATTATTTACAGTTATCGTCAGTATGCCATTATGAGTTTGGGTTTATCCCTCTGACTCCGAGTCTATAGTTGGCAGAATGTTCTAAGATTTCTGCAGTCTGCTGCCCAGTTCGTTGGGAGGATTTAGAAAAAAACTCCCCCAGAGCGACTGGTTACGTTCCAGTCCGTTTATAACGTAGCCACGCTGCGCAGATGATCAGATTTGACAAGTCCATGAGCCACAAAGACGATACAAGTGCGCGCGACTGGTGATGAAGACCACCTGGAACGCACCTCTTTTTGCTACAGCTGTGCAGCAGCACACATCAACCGAATATACGACCTGAACAGCAGCGTGGCTGCAAATAATATTTTTAAAATATGCAAATGAATCGGTATTGAACGAAAGTAGCCGTGGACGACACAACATACTGTAATAAATTAAATTACTGATGGTAAGTTTATTAAATATATTGTCTTTGTCATTGAACGACGAGGACATTTCAGAATGACATACCTAAATTGTGCGTTCTAACGTTAGCATTTTCCCACAACTTGTCAATATGTTAATTTGACCTGTTATGCGTAATAAGCGAAACTTTCACAATCATCTGGAAGATTTGTATTGAAAGATGTCGGGTAACATTAACGTTACCTAATCACATTATGGTGTGTTGTTAGCAAGGCTAGCTAGTTGGCAAGCTAGCTGGCTTTTGTTCACTACACTAACGCTTTTTTGGACATCATCAATGCATGTTTTTTTTTTGCTAGGTAATTTAGTTCTAAACTACACACGGTACATATATATGTTTTTGTTAGCTAGCTGTATTTTAAAAACAGTAGTTAGGTCACTCGTTTCTGGAACTAGTTAGCTAATGCAATGGTTGATTGTGTGGCTAACATTACGTCTGCCATCGTCGAATTGCGCTACCAAAAGCTCGTGGCATTTCTAAACTACTAATGATATACCTGCTTAGTTTGATTGTTAGGTACTATATGTACTTTTCCAAACACTTAGCTAATTTGCAACTTTCATTAGACATGTAATGGATTATTATAAAGCTATAGATACCCCACCAATATGGCGTGAAGTGCTGTTTTGCTACGAAAACAAATGTCATTGCAATCATGCATGTTTTTTATTTTAGCGCGCTCTTGTCAGGTGCAACGTAAATAATTTTAGGGAAATCGATGCATTTTACTAGATTGTTATGCAAGGAACACGTGTTGATGTGCAGTAAATCAGATGCATATATTTATTTCAGGGCCCAGCGTTTTTCTTGAATTGTGCATAAATATCCTAAAATAATTATTTTGCCCTACACCATTGCTCCATGTAGCCAAAACTGTCTAACCCCGTAATACCTAAAATCCACATAGCACGTTGGGGGCGATAAAACAAGAGCCCCATTAATTTTAAATGAAAGCAAAGTGGCCCGAACGTTAGCGAAATGTCCACGAAGGGCTGCGCAATTCGGGGAGTTCCTGCATGTGGGCATTTCTGTATCTGCAGGAATGCCTCTTTTTACTAATATTGGCAACATTTTAAGCTAGGCCGGGCGGGAAAGGGATGCGCTCCTGTACAGTAGGTGGTCATAATGCACAATAGCTAGCCAACGGCAGACCGTGTCTTTCGACCCCGCCTGTCAGGCACAATTTTTTTCAGTTATGTTAACTACAACGAGGGCGTGTATTTGGCACGCGGGAGCAAAGGACACTGTTAGCTAGTAAGGAGGACTCCGGTACATAGCAGTCTGGAGTGAAAAGTATTATCCGAGTTTTTATTTCCCTATTTTAGCCACATTCAAAAGTGTCACACAAGCATGAACGTCTTTCTCAAATGCAGTAACCAATGGGATGCACGGGTGCGTTACTGCAGATGCGCGAGGCAATTTAATGAATATTCATGAGTATTGACAGGTCGTGACAACACTGAGCTCTTACCTAAACAGAAAACATGGCAGATCAGAAACCAGTAGTAACCACCAATTTCATTGAATGTTAAGATAAAATGTAAATACGAATCTGACCTTCCCACACCCCAATAACGTGGAGGGCATGCTAGCTAGCTACAGTTTGATTCATATCATCTGTTTTCTTCTAAAAAAGCTCAGTTAGCTAGCGAAGTGCTAATTTGCGACGCCAGTTAGCTAACATTAGCTACTCGGGAGCTCATGGGGACAGGGGCTTCAGGAGCCAGCGGGTTCGATGCGTTTCGACCAGTGTTGGCTTCATGGGGACAGGGGCTTCAGGAGCCAGCGGGTTCGATGCGTTTCGACCAGTGTTGGCTTCATGGGGACAGGGGCTTCAGGAGCCAGCGGGTTCGATGCGTTTCGACCAGTGTTGGCTTCATGGGGACAGGGGCTTCAGGAGCCAGCGGGTTCGATGCGTTTCGACCAGTGTTCGCTTCATGGGGACAGGGGCTTCAGGAGCCAGCGGGTTCGATGCGTTTCGACCAGTGTTGGCTTCATGGGGACAGGGGCTTCAGGAGCCAGCGGGTTAGATGCGTTTCGACCAGTGTTGGCTTCATGGGGACAGGGGCTTCAGGAGCCAGCGGGTTCGATGCGTTTCCACCAGTGTTGGCTTCATGGGGACAGGGGCTTCAGAAGCCAGCGGGTTAGATGCGTTTCCACCAGTGTTGGCTGGTGGGAGGAGCTATAGGAGAACAGGCCCATTGTATTGGCTGGAATTAATTAATTAATGAAACGGAGTCAAACATGCGGTTTCCATATTTGATGTTTAAAACTGTTCCACTTTTTCAGTAGCACTTGGAAACGAAACATCATTGCCAACTATTCATATTGGAAAGTTACAATGTTGCAATCACTAGGCAGCCAATAGTATATAGGAAACGGTTAACAATAAGCCACCTATATCACATGACACAAGTCACGAACCGTTGATAGTTAACAATATTTATTTACATCATCCAGTGGAACTGTAAAAAGAATGAGATGTACACTGAACAAAAATATAAGCGCAACATGCAACAATTTGAAAGATTTGACTGGGTCGCAGTATATAAAAGAATCAGTCAATTGAAATAAATTCATTAGACCCTACCGCCCTAATCTACAGATTTCATATGACTGGGAATATAGATATGCATCGGTTAGTCACAGATAAATTATTTTTTATTTTTTAAAGTAGGCCATGGATCAGAAAACCAGTCAGTGTCTGTTGTGACCACCATTTGCCGTATGCAGCGAGACACATCTCTTTGGCATAGAGTTGATCAGGCTGTTGATTGTGGAATGCTGTCCCTTTCCTCTTCAATGGCTGTGCGAAATGCTGGATATTGGTGGCAACTGGAACATGCTGTTGTGCACGTCGATCCAGGACATCCCAAACTTGCTCAATGCGTGACATGTCTGGTCAGAATGTGGGGTTGGACATTTTGGGGAATATTCAGAGGTGGAAACTTAACGTGGGAATATATGGGAATTAACAGAAGTTTGCAAATTAATATTAATACTGTTTAAATGTAGATGTTTTTTGCATTGGATATATTTACCATATCATATGGAGACGGAAACATAAACCTTTTACCATAAGTAGACATAATTGCAAATTATTAAATCCTTCCAATAGAAAAAAAGCAACAATTGTTACAAAATGAACTTTAATTAAATTAATTAACTCTTCACATGGGATGATTTCACTGAACAACAAAAGGGAATTTTGAATGATCGCATCTTCCAAAAACGTTTTCAACATCTGTAAAATGATAGTCTAGAAACTAAAGCTTTAGTTGTCTTCCTCTCAGGCTTCCATGTCTTCTCCCTGGACCTCCTCAATGTCCACCTCTTGAACATCAGAATCTGAGGCCTCATCCACACGGTCACTTTCCAACCTTGTTGAGGATGGCTCGTTGTCAGGCTCAAAAAGCCTAAAATTTGCCCGGATGGCCACCAATGTTTTCAGCCCTTGTATTGGTCAGCCGGTTGCCGGCTTTTGTCTGTTCCCGAACAACAAGACCAGTTGCGCTCTGAGGCGGCTGATGTTGGTGGGATTTGGGGGGGAGATGGAGGCAACAGGGGAAAGAGCCTCAGATCCACAGAGTCCCTTCCACCAGGTGGCTGATGAGATATGTTGGCACGACTGCCATATTGCATCTCCATCCCAAAGCCCTTGCTTGGAAGTGTACTTTGCCAGACTGCCAAGAACCTTGCCCTCTTCCAGGCCAAGGTGGCGAGACACGGTAGTGATGACACCATAGGTTTTGTTGTTCTCTGCACCAGACAGGATGCTCTTGCCAGCATACTTGGGGTCCAGCATACTTGGGGTTTCAGGCAGAAGTCTTCACGCTTTTTGATGCATTTCAGAACTGCAGTTTCCTCTGCTTGGAGCAACAGTGAAAAGGGTAGGCAGTACAGATTTCTTCTCTTACATCTGCTAGCAGACTCTGAACATCAGACAGAATGGCGTTGTCTCCCTCAATCCGTGCAATGGCTACTGCTATAGATTTGAGGCTGCTTACCACTCTCTCCCAAAATACATCCTCCAGGAGGATCCTCTTGATCGGGCTATCCATATCGGCAGACTGTGGGGTGGCCATTTCTTGGAGAGACACCTTCCCCTCCAGGACACTGTCAAACATGATGACAACACCACCCCAACGGGTATTGCTGGGCAGCTTCAATGTGGTGCTCTTATTCTTCTCACTTTGCTTGGTGCGGTTTATTGCTGCTATAACTTGATGACCCTTCACATTCCTAACCATTTCCTTGGCTCTCTTGTACAGTGTATCCATTGTTTTCAGTGTCATGATTTCCTTGAGGGGCAGATTCAATCCATGAGCATCAGCCAATTGGTGTGATGTGAGGGTAGGACTCCTCAACTTTAGACAAAGCGGCCTCCATGTTTGCAGCATTGTCTGTTACCAGTGCAAATACCTTCTGTCGTCCAAGGTGAGTGATGACTGCCTTCAGCTCATCTGCATCATAGAGACCAGTGTGTTTGTGCCTGTGTTCTTGTAGAATACTGGTTCAGGGGTTGAGATGATGTAATTAATTATTCCTTGCCCACGAACATTCGACCACCCATCAGAGATGATTGCATTAGTCTGCATTCTCTATGATTTGCTTGAACTCTGTTGAACTCTGCATCCAGCAAATGAGTAGCTAAAGCATGTATGGTTGGAGGGGTGTATACTGAACAAATAACATTCAGAAGTCTCTTCCAATACACATTGCCTGTGAGCATCAGAGGTGAATCAGTTGCATACACAGCTCGAGCAAGACATTCATCAGCATTTCTCTGACTACGTTCCTCCATTGAGTCAAAGAAACTTCTGATTCCAGGTGGACCATGAGCTGTTGCTATCGGTAAGGTGTCTGATTCGTCATTTTCACATCGAATAGAAGTAGAGGGACTTTTGTCAGAGGTTGCTTGTTGTGAGCGTTGAGGGAACTTTATGCACTTGGCCAGATGATTCTGCATCTTTGTTGCATTCCTCACATATGATTTGGCACAGTGTTTGCAAATATGCCACATGACCTAGAATTGCCTGTGTATCCCACAAAAAAGGTTCACTGTTATAAGCTAACTTTTTTTTATGCATTTAAGCAAAATTCCCGGGCTTAACTTGCCATTTAAAAATTGTGGAAAGTTTACAACCCTTTGCTACCCTATCATTATGTAAGCCATGGAAGAACTGCAACATTTTCAGCTTCCAAGAATTGTGTACAGATCCCCTGCGCCATGGGGCCGTGCTTTATCATGCAGAAACCTGAGGCGAAAGCGGCGGATTAATGGCACAACAATGGGCCTCAGGATCTCGTAACCAGTGGTGGAAAAAGTTTCCAGTTGTCATACTTGTGTAAAAGTAAAGATACTGTAATAGAAAAGGACTCAAGTAAGTCACCCAATAAAATCCTACTTGAGTAAAAGTTTGAAAGTATTTGGTTTTAAATATACGTAAGTATCAAAAGTAAATGTAATTGCTAAAATTGACTTAAGTATCAAAGTAAAGGTGTAAATATTTTAGAAATTCCTCATATCAAAGTTTATTTGTCACGTGCGCCGAATACAACAGGTGTAGACCTTTACAGTGATATGCTTACGTACAGGCTCTAACCAATAATGCAAAAAAGGTATTAGGTGAACAATAGGTAGGTAAAGAAATAAAACAACAGTAAAAAGACAGGCTATAAAAGTAGCGAGGCTACATACAGACACCGGTTAGTCAGGCTGATTGCAGTAGTATGTACATATGGTTAAAGTGACCATGCATATATGACGAACAGAGAGTAGCAGTAGCGTAAAAGAGGGGTTGGTGGGTGGGACACAATGCAGATCGCCCGGTTAGCTAATGTGCGGGAGCACTGGTTGTTCGGCCCAATTGAGGTAATATGTACATGAGTGTATAGGTAAAGTGACTATGCATATATGAAGTGACTATGCACACAATGCAAATAGTCCGGGTAGCCATTTGATTACCTGTTCAGGAGTCTTATGGCTTGGGGGTAAAAACTGTTGAGAAGCCTTTTTGTCCTAAACTTGGCACTCTGGTACCACTTGCCATGCGGTAGTAGAGAGAACAGTCTATGACTGGGGTGGCTGTGGTCTTTGACAATTTTTAGGACCTTCCTCTGACACCGCCTGGTGTAGAGGTCCTGGATGGCAGGCAGCTTAGCCCCAGTGATGTACTGGGCCGTACGCACTACCCTCTGTAGTGCCTTGCGGTTAGAGGCCGAGCAATTGCTGTACCCGTCAGTGATGCAACCAGTCAGGATGCTCTCAGTGTTGCAGCTGTAAAACCTTTTGAGAATCCCAGGACCCATGTCAAATCTTTTTAGTTTCCTGAGGGGGGAATAGGCTTTGTCGTTCCCTCGTCACGACTGTCTTGGTGTGTTTGGACCATTCTAGTTTGTTGTTGATGTGGACACCAAGGAACTTGAGGCTCTCAACCTGCTCCACTACAGCCCCGTCAATGAGAATGGGGGAGTGCTCGGTCCTCCTTTTCCTGTAGTCCACAATAATCTTTTTAGTCTTGGCTACGTTGAGGGATAGGTTGTTATTCTGGCATCACCCAGACAGGTCTCTGACTTCCTCCCTATAGGCTGTCTCGTCGTTGTCGGTGATCAGGCCTACCACTGTTGTCGTCGTCTGCAAACTTAATGATGGTGTTGGAGTCATGCCTGGCCATTCAGTCGTGGGTGAACAGGGAGTACAGGAGGGGACTGAGCACGCACCCCTGGGGAGCTCCAGTGTTGAGGATCAGCGTGGCAGATGTGTTGCTACCCTCACCACCTGGGGGCAGCCCGTCAGTAAGTCCAGGATCCAGTTGCAGCGGGAGGTGTTTAGACCCAGGATCCTTAGCTTAGTGATGAGCTTTGAGGGTACTATGGTGTTGAACGCTGAGCTGTAGTCAATGAATAGCATTCTCACAAGTATTCCTTTTGTACAGGTATTGCGTAAACCAGAAGCAAAGTTGTCTTTTCTTTTTTTCGGATAGCCAGGGGCACACCAACACTCAGACATAATTTATAAACAAAGCATTTGTAGATGTTATCTTGATAATGTGTCAATTGGACCATTTTCCGTCTTGCTCAGCATTAAAAATGTAACGTGTACTTTTGGGTGTCACGGGAAATATGTGGAGTAAAAAGTACATTATTCTCTTTAGGAATATAGTGACGTAAAGGTTATAAAAAGTACAGGTACCCAAAAAAAGACTAATGGAGGACTTTAAAATGTTTTTACTTAAGTACTTTACACCACTGCTTGTAACGGTATCTCTGCATTCAAATTACCATCGATAAAATGCAATTGTGTTCGTTGTCCATAGCCTAATCCTACCCATATCATCACCCCACCGCTACCATGAGACACTCTGTTCACAACATTGACATCAGCAAACCGCTCGCCCACACTACACCGGCCCACTGCCGTCTGCCCGGTACAGTTAATACCGGGTTTCATCCATGAAGAGCACAATTCTACACTTTTTCCATGGGGCATAGAATTTGTTTTATAGCTTCTCATGCTAGAGAATTTAGTAAGTTTTATAGATATTTTCCTGTAATTTTAAACCTTTTTGCGGGCAAGCCTCGCATGGGTGCGTCATATGCCACTAATCCAGTCTTTATACATGAATCAAATCTATTAACTTAAAGTTGCACTCCAGTCTCCTTTTCACCTCATTACCTGATTTACTGAACAAAAGGCTCATCTCAATAGGTGGCCCTGGTATCCTTATGACATCAGTGTAGCTGAAGTGTTATGGTGTATATTATATAATCATTGCTGAGATTGTGAAGGAACCTGAGCATATTGAATTACAAATAAAAATGTAGGTTAGGTCATTTGGTAAATAGTTTCAGAAACGAAGTAATATATACCGCTCAAAAAAATAAAGGGAACACTTAAACAACACAATGTAACTCCAAGTCAATCACACTTCTGTGAAATCAAACTGTCCCCTTAGGAAGCAACACTGATTGACAATCAATTTCACATGCTGTTGTGCAAATGGAATAGACAACAGGTGGAAATTATAGGCAATTAGCAAGACACCCCCAAAAAAGGAGTGATTCTGCAGGTGGTGATCACAGACCACTTCTCAGTTCCTATGCTTCCTGGCTGATGTTTTGGTCACTTTTGAATGATGGCAGTGCTTTCACTCTAGTGGTAGCATGAGATGGCGTCTACAACCCACACAAGTGGCTCAGGTAGTGCAGCTCATCCAGGATGGCACATCAATGCGGGCTGTGGCAAGAAGGTTTGCTGTGTCTGTCAGCGTAGTGTGCAGAGCATGGAGGCGCTACCAGGAGACAGGCCAGTACATCAGGAGACGTGGAGGAGGGCAACAACCCAGCAGCAGGACCGCTACCTCCGCCTTTGTGCAAGGAGGAGCACTGCCAGAGCCCTGCAAAATTACCTCCAGCAGGCCACATGTGCATGTGTCTGCTCAAACGGTCAGAAACAGACTCCATGAGGGTGGTATGAGGGCCCGACGTCCACAGGTGGGGGTTGTGCTTACAGCCCAACACCGTGCAGGGCGTTTGGCATTTGCCAGAGAACACCAAGATTGGCAAATTCACCACTGGTGCCCTGTGCTCTTCACAGATGAAAGCAGGTTCACACTGAGCACATGTGACAGACGTGACAGAGTCTGGAGACGCCGTGGAGAACGTTCTGCTGCCTGCAACATCCTCCAGCATGACCGGTTTGGCGGTGGGTCAGTCATGGTGTGGGGTGGCATTTTTGGGGGGCCGCACAGCCCTCCATGTGCTCGCCAGAGGTAGCCTGACTGCCATTAGGTACCGAGATGAGATCCTCAGACTCCTTGTGAGATCATATGCTGGTGCGGTGTGCCCTGGGTTCCTCCTAATGCAAGACAATGCTAGACCTCATGTGGCTGGAGTGTGTCAGCAGTTCCTGCAAGAGGAAGGCATTGATGCTATGGACTGGCCCTGCCCGTTCCCCAGACCTGAATCCAATTGAGCACATCTGGGACATCATGTCTCGCTCCATCCACCAACGCCACGTTGCACCACAGACTGTCCAGGAGTTGGCAGATGCTTTAGTCCAGGTCTGGGAGGAGATCCCTCAGGAGACCATCCGCCACCTCATCAGGAGCATGCCCAGGTGTTGTAGGGAGGTCATACAGGCACGTGGAGGCCACACACACTACTGAGCCTCATTTTGACTTGTTTTAAGGACATTACATCAAAGTTGGATCAGCCTGTAGTGTGGTTTTCCACTTTAATTTTGAGTGTGACTCCAAATCCAGACCTCCATGGGTTGATAAATTTGATTTCCATTGATAATTTTTGTGTGATTTTGTTGTCAGCACATTCAATTATGTAAAGAAAAAAGTAATTAATACGAATATTTCATTCATTCAGATCTAGGATGTGTTATTTTAGTGTTCCCTTTATTTTTTTGAGCAGTGTGTGTGTATATAAATATATATAAATATGAATCTCAACTCAATCCAAGCAAAATACAGTTTCAGATATACACACACTGTGTGTGTATATATATACACACACACACATTGTTTGAGGAGATACTTATATCATATATTCCTGACAAATGTGTTTTCTTTATTTTTCAGGAAACTGACAACCCAAGATCAGCCAGTTGAGGACACCTGAGCCCCCCTTTGCACTGTGACTGTCTTGTACCACAATGCTTGGCCTTCAGGGAAGTACCTCATCCCCTAAAATGTATCGCTGTGTGGCTTGTTCAGCCACCTTTACTGGATTGGCATCCTTGTTGGTGCACCAAGCTTCTCATGCAGTTCAATATGACAAGCAACCACCACAATCTGAGAAGCAGCCTCTCTGCACTCACTGTGGTGAAGTGTTTTCAAACAAGGAGCTCCAAGACCAGCACTGCTGCAAAGCACTACCTGAGACCCCAGCTCCCTCTCTTTTTATCTGTGATTGTGGGGATGAGTTTCAGAACTTTAATGAAATGCTGGAGCATAAAAGATCTCATGTCTCAACCCCCCAGCAGCAGACCCAGACGACTGATGCCAGATATTCGAGCCAAGAAGAATGCAGTCTGGTTGGGCAGGTTCAACCAATCTCTCCTCAGCCAACCCTTAGCCAAACCATTTTGGGCCTCAGTCCCCCCTCCCATCCCTCACCCCTATCTCCTGTCATTCCTAGTTCAATTATCCCACAGCTTAATAGCACATCCACTGTTCCTGAAGTCTATACAAATAATGGGTTTATTGCCCTAACCAGACCTCCAGAGCTGAACAACCTCCCTCCAGGCGCAAGTGAGCAAGAATTACAGCCTGATGGGCTTGACCAACCTGAGAACATCTCTACTGCACAGGAACCCTCGCCACAATCCGTCCAGGATGAGACTCCTGAGGATGCAGACTGTCCCGTTACAAGCGGTGCATCTTCAGAAGATGCCGACGCACCTAAGAATGAGACAATAATGAAGATGATAGCAAATGCCTACATGAAACGTTATCAACCTGCTCAACACTACCCATTAAGACACAAGAGACTTGTGGTCCCCAAAAGAGAGCTTATACCAGTGGAGGTGATGTCACAATCCAAACAAACAGCAGCATCCACACCAGGGCCCTCTATTGGCCAGTTAAGACACCTGCTTACAAAGTCTGGTGCAAAGACAATAGCCCGTCCATCTGGCAGTAGTGGTATCATATCTTTGACTCAGACCTTCTGCCCTGTAGTAGTTCTTGAGACCCGCCAAAAGCTTATTGATTCTAGAAATAGGGCCACACAGGGGAGATATCAATGTGGCCGCTGCCGAAGTGTTTTTCAGGACTTGGACAGCTTGACAGTACATCATGCTTTACACAGGAAGGAGATAGTGAAGTGTTGTCGTCACTGTAAACAACTGATGATTGGAAAACCACCCCTTTCAGACAACCACATCTGTCCCCTGGCTCCACACCACCTTACCTCAGTGGGGAGTAAATGCCACTCTATCAAAAAGACTGCATCATTCCAGAAACAAAAGAAGCAACAACCGCAAAGAAGCTTCCAAAGTGTTAAAGCTAGGACGCCTTACTTTTGTCAAGTGTGCAAGCACAACTATGCCCGTAGGTATAATCTCAATGTGCACAAGTGTCAGGGGCCACCCCATCCTCTTCAGCATGCCTCCAACTCTGCCCTGTACAAAAATACTGCATTTGGGGAAAACATTCAAGCAAGGGAGCCTGTCACAAGCTTCAACCAGAGGCCTCTAATCTCCAAAAACATCAGTGTGGGCACTGACAGCACTCGTCAGATAAAGGAGGAGGTGATTTCTGCAGAATCAAGGCCATATCCACAGTTTCCTGATTTGCCCTGGTCCGGTTCACCTAAAAGCTTCTCATCCTTCTATCCCAAAGTTCCCAAGCATGTAACACCAGGAGAAATTGATTCAGGATCTTCAACACTACAGCAAGGAGATGGAGTAGGTGAAGGGGACAACGCAGCAAGTAGTTTTAAACAAGAAGGTAGAGATGGAGAATGGACAATGCCTTTAGATGATTCTGAGATCGACGTTCTGATTGAGGCAGTAGATGCCGAAGACGACGATGATTTAATGCTACAAGAACCTATTTCTCAGGGTCATGTCAAGTCCACAAAGGATGGCGTGCCTTATTTCATAAAAGATGGTGCTAGACGTTTTCCCTGCTATAGATGTCAGAAAACGTACAGTCGAGGGTGCACATTAAAAAAACATCAAAGGCTGTGTGGAAATAGGTCATTTCTGCCACAATCTACTTTCCGGGCGGTAGCACAGAAAGTCAACAAGGGTCAATTCCAATTCGATTGCTATGTCTGTGGGAGGAGCTTTAACCGCAAAGATAACATGCTGATTCATAGGAAGAAGTGCCAGTTAAGTAGAACCGTGTCCAAGACTGATAATGGACTTCTACAACAGGGCATATCAGCAGCCCAGGCAACGCAACGTCTCGTGGCACAAAGTAGTAAAAATCTGGAGGATAATGGGGCAAATTGGGGTATTATGTCATTGCCCAATGTTCTCCCCAGGAGAGTGACGTGTGAGTGTGGGGCAGGCTTCACTTCCCCACGGCTCCTCCTAGAGCATTTGCAAAAGCATGCACAGGAGTCCTATACCTGCCCCACATGCGGTGAGACACTGAGTTCCTGGGCAGACTATGAAGTCCACCTACAAGTGCACATGCAGCCTCGGCACCAGATGTATGGGGGAATGCAACAGCAGCGCTCTCCACCTCTACTGCTGAGGTTTCCACAGCAGCCGCGTCAACGTCGGCAGCCCCTGCCAAAGCAGCGACATACGCCTCCGCAACACTCTCTGCCAGTACAGCGCCCTCAGCCAAATCAACAACCTCTGCGGAAGCCTAGGAAGCCACAGCCGCGCTGTGTGTGCATACGATGCAGCAACACCTTTTGCAGTCGTGGCGCGCTGCTAAAGCACCTCTCCTGGAATCGGTGTAAAGGTGACAAAGGAGCTGTTTCAGCGAAGGCAAACCACTGTTCCCGCTGCAGCATGGACTTCCCCAATGGCCTCAGCCTCAAGTTTCACCAACTAAATGGAATGTGCAAGTCTGCCTTCAAGCCCATGCGTTGCCCTGTGTGCGTGCGCTGGTTTGGCACTGTGGAGGGACTCCAGAAACACCTGCAAACACATGACCAGACCAACTCGTTTCGCTGCCTCATCTGCCAGCGCCTCTATCCCAGCCTACGGTCACTGAAAGACCACCGCAGAAAGGTCCATTGCATTTTGTCTGGAGACACAGCGCAGGTTACACAATGAGAATGAATACTCTGAACATCATAATCCAACAGAACATATATGAACAATGATTTTAGCTAAATGTTTTTGCAAGATCTGTTATTGATTTGAGGGATTAATTGTCTTGTGTAACCATATATAATCATTATTGTACTATTCTAATTTGATTCTATTTTCACTGTCTATCAGTAGACTTTTCTTGCTCACTTGAACCTATTTTCATGGCCATAGTTGTAAACTGTTGTATTGTGCTGTAAAATGCAATGATGTTCTTAGCTTGTTCTTAAAGGGATACTTTGGGATTTTGGCAATGAAGCCCTTTATCTACTTCCCCACTATGAAGGAATTTCGAGGTAGTTACTGTAGACTTCATCATTGCGCTAATGCTAGTTAGCAACTTCCTTCAAACTGCATGGAGAGACATAAAAATGGTATCGACATGTTAATCTGACTCTGGGAAATAAATTTAAGGGCTTCATTGCCAAAATCCTGAAGTATCCCTTTAACTCCTCTTCAGCCATTATTAAAATGTACCACTTATTGTTCAAGTGCTATTTTAGGTTGTGAAAAAACATTGATGGTTATATCTTAGTGTGGTAGCTATCAGTGCATTTGGGAGAAAACAATTTAAGTGAATATACACTACAAAGTATGTGCACACCTGCTCGTCGAACTCCTCATTCCCAAATCATGGGCATTAATATGAAGTTGCCCCTTTTGCTGCTATAACAGAATCCACTCTTCTGGGAAGGCTTTCATGTAGATGTTGGAACGTTGCTGAGGGGACTTGCTTCCGTTCAGCCACGAGCATTAGTGAGATCGGGCACTGATGTTGGGTGATAAGGCCTGGCTCACAGTCGGTGTTCCCATTTATCCCAAAGGTGGTCGATGGGGTTGAGGTCAGGGCTCTGTGCAGTCAAGTTCTTCTACACCAATCTCGACAAACCATTTCTGTATGGACCTCACTTTGTGCACAGGGGAATTGTTTTGCTGAAACAGGAAAGGGCCTTCCCCAAGCTGTTGCCACAAAGTTAAAGCACAGAATCATCAAGAATGTCATTGTATGTTGTAACGTTACGATTTCCCTTCACTGGAACTAAGGGGCCTAACCCCAACCATGAAAAACAGCCACAGACCATTATTCCTCCTCCACCAAACTTTACAGTTGGCACTATGCATTGGGGCACGTAGCAATCTCCTGGCATCCACCAAACCCCGATTCGTCTTTCGGACTGTCAGATGGTTAAGCGTGATTCAACACTCCAGAGAGCACGTTTCCACTGCTTCAATGGCGGCGAGCTTTACACCACTTCAGCCGATTCTTGGCATTGCTCATGGTGATCTTAGGCTTGTGTGCTCGGCCATCAAACCTCATTTCATGAAGCTCCCGACTAACAGTTCTTGTGCTGATGTTGTTCCAAACTGTCTCTGGAAGCTTGGTAGTGAGTGTTTGTAACCGAGGACAGACGATTTTTACACGCTTCAGCACTCGGTGGTTCCGTTCTGTGAGCTAGATGTTTCCACTTCACATAAAAGCACTTACAGTTGACCAGGGCGGCTCTAACGGCAGACATTTGATAAACTGACTTGTTGGAAAAGTGGCATCTTATGACGGTACTACTTTGAAAGTCACTGAGCTGTTCAGTAAGGCCATTCTACTGCCAGTGTTTGTCTATGGAGATTGCATGGCTGTGTGCTTGATTTTATGCGCTTGTCAGCAGCGAGTGTGGCTGAAATAGCCGAATCCACTAATTTGAAGGGCTGTCCACATACTTTTGTGTGTATATTTGAACACTTCCATCAAAACAGAAATGTATAGGAAATAGCATGTAGTGTGTGTTGCTCCTTGTTTTAATAAAGCCACATTCCGAGATGAAAGATTTGAGTTGATTGTTGTCACTAACCAGGTTTCTAACCATTTTATGTGTATGAATTACCTGATGCAGAAATATACTCACGACAGGCCTGATGGAAACAGCAAATGTCTTAGTAAAATGTTCAAATGTCGATAAAAGAAAACATGCCACACAAGTTAAGAATGCAATGGAAACCTATTGAATGTTAAATGTATTTGGTACATGAAAAGCAAAAAATGCTTTAAGTTATGTGGGGTCCTATTAGTTTGTCACCCAAACGGTTCGAATGCTACCGTACAAAGTGTACACGTCGACCTTACCGACTTCAGACGAGTCTCGACACTTGTGTTTGTGAGAGTATCCCCTTTCCAAAAAGTGGTCATAATAGTTGTTTCGGCCAAACCGTTCAGACTACAGAAGTTTTTGTGAGTAGACCTGTTTTCGGGTTGTCTCATGGTCTGACACGGTACTCAAGCTATTTCACTGCAGATGCAGAAGTGCGACACTGGGGGATGCGGTGGATTGAGATGCATCCAATGCAACAACAAAAAAACACCTAGTTTAAACTGACTTTTGATGGGGATTTTTTATTAAAAGTTTTTTTAGATTAATGCAACGGTGCGTCAAGCGACTCTAGGGGGCTAATGTCAGTTTTTGTGTGCCACGAATGATGTAAGAGGTAAAGGCTATATACTATTTACAGAATCTTCATTTGGTGAAATGTAAATGGGTCACAGGGGGAGTGACTGGTTAACCATTAAGGCTTAAAAAGTTGTTTTTAGGAATGCATGTCTGATAATGAATATGTTGATAATTTGAGCATTTGCCTTCTTCCTAGCGTACAAACCATCCTGATCTCACGAATTTACATTCTGGGTAGCGAAACGGAATGTAAACTAGGTTTGTACTAGGCTAGCTCCCCTCATTCACACATTACCAGACTCAACCAGAGATACTGGATATAATTACACGATACTTGTCTCTACCCTAACAATGAGATTCGTTGTCCACAGAGTGGAACAGCGGGATGTCAAGCTCCCGCCTATTATCTTTGGATTGGTGGATACAACTCGTCATTTTAATATAATTTTGAATATTCAACTAGGGTTGTTGACGTCAACCGTCTGCTTTCAATGGAGATTGAGATGTTATGCTGGCTTCATAAATATACATAGTCTCACATTTTACTAGGGATAACTCCACAGTTGCCGGGATGTCCTGTGCGTCTCACTTATGTCGTTACACTTTTTACAACCTAAGCATTACGAAACTTCTATTAGATCAAGTCAACCTCACGTATCAAAACAGATATAAATGTTATCTTGACTAAATTCGACACTCATTGACCCCATACAAAAACTTCTCCCTTGCTTTATTATTAATGTTCTGTGGACAGATTTTGGGCGGAGTAATCCCTCTCGCTTCGCCTCTTCATCTTTGACTCAACTAATCAACTTGCATACTCCAACCCGACAGGCGGCAGTGTTACATTGCATTTGGACGTTTACCCGCCAACGAAACGAAGTAAGTTGTATTTTCCACCTCGCTGCCGCGTCCCAAAATTCAGCCGATAAGGATATGAAATATGAATAAAGCTACGTAGCAATATTATAGCAAAGTTACAAATATTCGAATTTTATATCAATGGCAGTAATATGAACGTGGACAGCAGTGACACGCCGGTGTAAGGTAATGCTGCTAACGTTAGCTAGACTAGCTATGTTTTGGGGATGGATAGCTGACTTTAGTTAGCTAGCTATATTAACAAACATTTCCTAGGCTGGATAGCTAGCTAGCAACATAGATAGGTATATATGTCAAATATAATTACTTGTGTCGATGTATTATTAAGTTTTAGTTTGCAAATTGGGTGTAAGCTTTTGAACACCCCGCTGGTCCAAGAAACAAAGACCCCCAAATGTGGGCCAGCGTCGGGCTTGGGGTGACGACGTTTCATAGTGATTTACTACCAAGGTGTTAGCTAGCTACATAGTGAAATTATCAATATCACACTACTTAACAAGTTAGTTAAGTCTAAATGCTAGCACGCCCTACAGCTACCTAATGTTGTGTTGCTTAATTATGTCCCCCGCTTTTTATGCAATACTTCCCTGTTGATATATAATTTGTCATAAGTACAGTTGAACAGGCTTTCTAAACTATTATCCTTTCGTTACCTCAGACACTCCAGAGAGGCCCCATTCTACATGAATCATCGCATCGAGGACCGGTCAAGATGCATAAGCGGAACAATGTAAAAGGGGAAAGGGAGCTTGGTGATGGTGGACCCCCTTTTTGCTTTAGTTGTGAAAGGATCTTTCCAGACCAAACGTCATTTCATGACCACTTTTGTCCTGCGGCTGGTTACATCTGCTCCTGTGGAACAGAGTTCTCCATGTATGTTGATATGATGGACCACAGCGGGTTACATGAACCAGGCCACACTGTAATTAATTATAGCACCATAAAGAATGAACAATATCAGAGGGAGAGAGAGTACAAGGAACAGCTTTCGAGGCTGGTATTGACGGCGGGGCAGGGAAGCTGGGCTAAGCCTGGACCGACTCCGATGCTATCGGCCCCTATTCCACGAGCTACAAAGCCTCCACCTGGTCCAAGTGCCCCAACAACGGACCTCTGGCACCAATTCCAGCCAGTTGTGTTGGTGGAGACCCTGCGCAAGTTTGGAAGGACAAAGCCCTACAGGTGTGCCTACTGTGAACTGGGCTTTGCAACAAAAGACTTACTCGTATGGCACCACAACACTCATGCAAGAAATAAAGTCCATGGCTGCCTGCGGTGCGGGGTTCTCCTGCTCAGCAACAACAAGTCACCACAGCCTGGCCACCACCAGTGTGGCTCATATCGGGCAACTCCTGAAACCAGATTTACCACTGCCACAGTGCTGAGTAACAGGAAACAGCCTGCGGGGAAGGCTAAGAAGGTTGTCCAGCGTCAGCACTGTCCTGACCCGTTCAATGGGGAGCTGCAGCTAGGGATGCATATGGTCTCACAGCAGCCTGTTCCAGGGACTTCTGGAACAAAATACTTGAAGTGTAGAGTTTGTCAGGAGCCCTTCCAAACTGTCAAGCTGCTTGAGAGGCACCGTTGCACAATGGCAGAGTCATTTTTTGCGCAGGAACTGGGTCTGACGTCTGGCAAACAGCTCAATGGTCACAGAAAAGGGGAGGGGGGGGCCAACCCATACTCCTTTCCTCGAAGGAATGGTGACAAGGAGCTGGCGTTCAACATTCAAACTTCAGCGAATGTAACTGTATACGACCACAAGGCAGTAGGCCCGGATAGGGGCACCGGGTTGTCTGCCATTTCTGTAAAAACTGAGGTTTCAGACGATGACTGTTTTGTGATTGAGGATGCGTTTTCGTGCTAGTCGGAACTAGGAAACTCTGAAATTTCCGACTTGCTGACTGGTTGAACACGGCACATGTATAACAACCAGTTAGTAAATTGGAAATGTCCGTGTTTCCTAGTTCTGACTAGCACGTGAATGCGGCATAAAAGTTCCTTCACCAAACCATGTCAGCTGTCATACCAACAATTAACCTCTTCCCTCCCAGTACTACAGACATGAACAGTGCAAAAAGCATTCCCAATGTGAACCCTCTGCATTTGCAACAGACAAACATCTTCTATGGGTTATGGGTATGGGCCCGTTTTGTAAGGTACCAGTTTAACTCTAACTACTCAATTTACAACTAATCTGTCAGTAGCCTAGGTTTTTTTGTTGTTGTGTGTTTGTCAAATGATATTGAAAATGTTACATGCAGTATCAAATCAGTCTGTATGGTTCAGATAACCACAAACATTGTATGAAAGTTTGTCATTTGAAAATGCAGTAGTTTTTCTTTTTACAGTAGCTTTACTGAAAATTTGGTATAAGCCGCATTGGCCATATTACAAGAACATGTTGGTTCTTTTTAGCCATTTCTGTGGTCTTGGAATAAAATATTGTTTTGTTTCCGCTCTCTCCCTTTCCTTTGTAGCAACTAAGGTGTAATAATCTGTGTGTTTTTCGTATTTCAGGGACCGAAGCAATAGCTGCAGCCATAAGTGATAGCTGGAAAAGGCTGTACGGACATTCCTGACCTGCAAAACATTTTTTTCTCCAGAGATACTTAAAATTGGGTTACGGTTAGAGGTAGGGTTAAGATTTAGATTTTGGTTAGTTGTATTACAAGCCAGGGTCTGTTTTATAGCCTCTGCCAAGAGAGCATGATGGAAATGCAGATCATGTATTCACTGATTGCTTGGGATAGCACTCAGACATAGTTTGTCACTTGTGAATGCACATAACACACAAAAATAGGAGTTGTCTTCAGAATATTTTTCTATCTCCTGAGAATTTTATACGCACTGCACTAAGTTTTTTTGGAAAACTTTTATTCTTTTACACCGGTTGTCCACCTTTGATGAGGTAGGCATGCACCGCGACGCCATTTCCGGCCTACCGGATGTTGAGTGAGGAGAAAAAAACAATTGAATCACGAATACAATAAGCTAACGTTTAAAATTATGGCACACACCACTGTATCTTAACGTTGGCGAAAACATAAATGTAATGTGCAATGCATTATTTATAAATATTGATATTTGTCGGGTTTGGACTACACGGTATGTTGACATTAGCTAGCCAGTAGCTTTCATCATGTCGACAGCTATCTAACTGGTGGTTCGAGGACAAGTTTGCACTAACATTTTTGGGTGAGTAACTACGAGTCTTACATTAACCTATCTTGCTATTGCGTGCATGTTTCTTTAGCTAGCTAACTGGAGTTAGAGCATGTTTTCCAACATGTCGGCCTACCTGCAGAATTTCGCTATAGCTAACGTTAGTTGACACAGCTACATACAGTGCCTTCAGAAAGTATTCACACCCCTGACTTTTTCCACATTTTGTTATGTTGTGGCCTACATTTAAAATTTATTAAATTGAGATTTTGTCACAGACCTATGCACAATAGTCCATACTGTCAAAGTGGAATTATGTTATTAGAAATGAATAAAAAATGAAAAGCTGAAATGTCTTGAGTCAAGTATTCAACCTCATTATGGAAAGCCTAAATAAGTTAAAGAGTTAATGTGAATAAGTCACATAGGTTGCATGGACTCGATCTGTGAAATAATGTTTAACTTAATTTTTGAATGACTACCTCATCTGTACCCCACACACAAAATGATCTGTAAGGTCCCTCAGTCGAGTTGTGAATTACAAACACCGTTTCAACCACAAAGACCAGGGAGGTTTTCCAATACTTAGCAAATAAGGGCAGCTATTGGTAGATGGGTATAAAATAAAAAGGCGGACATTGAATATCCCTTTGAACATGGTGAAGTTATTAATTACTTTTATTTTAATTCACCTTTATTTAACCAGGTAGGCCAGTTGAGAACAAGTTCTCATTTACAACTGTGACCTGGCCAAGATAAAGCAAAGCAGTACAACACAAACAACACAGTTAAACATGGGTTAAACTAACTTACAGTCAATAACACAATAGAAAACTATGTACAGTGTGTGCAAATGTAAGATATGGGAGGTAAGGCAATAAACAGGCCATAGTGGCAAAATAATTACAATTTAGCAATTAAACACTGGAGTGATGGATAGTGCAGAAGAATGTAAGTAGAGATACTGGGGTGCAAAGGAGCAAAAAGATAAATAACAATATGGGGATGAGGTGGTTGGGTGGGCTATTTACAGATGGGCTGTGTACAGGTGCAATGATCGGTAAGCTGCTCTGAAAGCTGATGCTTAAAGTTAGAGAGGGAAATATAAGTCTCCAGCTTCAGTGACTTGCAATTCGTTCCAGTGATTGGCAGCAGAGAACTGGAAGGTTAGGCGGCCAAAGTAGGACTTGGCTTTGGGGATGACCAGTGATCTATAACTTCTAGAGCGCATGCTGCTATGGTGACCAGTGAGCTGAGAAAAGGCGGGGCGTTACCTAGCAAAGACTTTATAGATGACCTGGAGCCAGTGGGTTTGGTGACGAATATGAAGCGAGGGGCAAGCCAACGAGAGCATACAGGTCGCAGTGGTGGTTAGTATATGGGGCTTTGGTGACAAAACAGATGGCACTGTGATAGACTACATCCAGTTTGCTGAGTAGAGTGTTGGAGGCTATTTTGTAAATGACATCAAGGATCGGTAGGATAGTCAGTTTTATGAGGGTATGTTTGGCAGCATACAGTGGGGCAAAAAAGTATTTAGTCAGCCACCAATTGTGCAAGTTCTCCCACTTAAAAAGATGAGAGGCCTGTAATTTTCATCATCACACTTCAACTATGACAGACATAATGAGGGGGAAAAATCCAGAAAATCACATTGTAGGATTTTTAATGAATTTATTTGCAAATTATGGTGGAAAATAGGTATTTGTTCAATAACAAAAGTTTCTCAATACTTTGTTATATACCCTTTGCTGGCAATGACAGAGGTCAAACGTTTTCTGTAAGTCTTCACAAGGTTTTGACACACTGTTGCTGGTATTTTGGCCCATTCCTCCATGCAGATCTCCTCTAGAGCAGTGATGTTTTGGGGCTGTTGCTGGGCAACACGGACTTTCAACTCCCTCCGAAGATTTTCTATGGGGTTGAGATCTGGAGACTGGCTAGGCCACTCCAGGACCTTGAAATGCTTCTTACGAAGCCACTCCTTCGTTGCCCGGGCGGTGTGTTTGGGATCATTGTCATGCTGAAAGACCCAGCCACGTTTCATCTTCAATGCCCTTGCTGATGGAAGGAGGTTTTCACTCAAAATCTCACGATACATGGCCCCATTCATTCTGTCCTTTACACGGATCAGTCGTCCTGGTCCCTTTGCAGAAAAACAGCCCCCAAGCATGATGTTTCCACCCCCGTGCTTCACAGTAGGTATGGTGTTCTTTGGATGCAACTCAGCATTCTTTGTCCTCCAAACACGACGAGTTGAGTTTTTACCAAAAAGTTATATTTTGGTTTCATCTGACATTCTCCCAATCTTCTTCTGGATCATCCAAAGGCTCTCTAGCAAACTTCAGACGGGCCTGGACATGTACTGGCTTAAGCAGGGGGACACGTCTGGCACTGCAGGATTTGAGTCCCTGGCGGCGTAGTGTGTTACTGATGGTAGGCTTTGTTACTTTGGTCCCAGCTCTCTGCAGATCATTCACTAGGTCCCCCCCGTGTGGTTCTGGGATTTTTGCTCACCGTTCTTGTGATCATTTTGACCCCACGGGGGGAGATCTTGCGTGGAGCCCCAGATCGAGGGAGAATATCAGTGGTCTTGTATGTCTTCCATTTCCTAATAATTGCTCCCACAGTTGATTTCTTCAAACCAAGCTGCTTACCTATTGCAGATTCAGTCTTCCCAGCCTGTTGCAGGTCTACAAATTTGTTTCTGGTGTCCTTTGACAGCTCTTTGGTCTTGGCCATAGTGGAGTTTGGAGTGTGACTGTTTGAGGTTGTGGACAGGTGTCTTTTATACTGATAACAAGTTCAAACAGGTGCCATTAATACAGGTAACGAGTGGAGGACAGAGGAGCCTCTTAAAGAAGAAGTTACTGGTCTGTGAGAGCCAGAAATCTTGCTTGTTTGTAGGTGACCAAATACTTATTTTCCACCATAATTTGCAAATAAATTCATTAAAAATCCTACAATGTGATTTTCTGGATTTTTTTTCTCATTTTGTCTGTCATAGTTGAAGTGTACCTATGATGAAAATTACAGGCCTCTCTCATCTTTTTAAGTGGGAGAAACTGCACAATTGGTGGCTGACTAAATACTTTTTTTGCCCCACTGTAGGTGAAGGATGCTTTGTTGCGGAATAGGAAGCCGATTCTAGATTTAATTTTGGATTGGAGATGCTGAATGTAAGTCTGGAAAGAGAGTTTGCAGTCTAACCAGACACCTAGGTATTTGTAGTTGTCCACATATTCTAAGTCAGAACCGTCCAGAGTAGTGATGCTAGACGGGCGGGCAGGTGTGGGCAGCGATTGGTTGAAGAGCATGCATTTAGTTTTACTTGCATGCTCTTCAGTTTTACTTGCATGGAGGTTTCTTAACAGTGTCCAAAGAAAGGCCAGAAGTATACAGAATGGTGTCGTCTGCGTAGAGGTGGATAAGAGAATCACCAGCAGCAAGAGCGACATCATTGATGTATACAGAGAAAAGAGTCGGCCCGAGAATTGAACCCTGTGGCACTTCCATAGAGACTGCCAGAGGTCCGGACAACAGGCCCTCTGATTTGACACACTGAACCCTATCTGAGAAGTAGTTGGTGAACCAGGCGAGCCAGTCATTTGAGAAACCAAGGCTATTGAGTCTGCTGATAAGAATGCGGTGATTGACAGTCGAAAGCCTTGGCCAGGTCGATGAAGACTGCTGGACAGTATTGTCTTTTATCGATGGCGGTTATGATATCGTTTAGGACCTTGAGTGTGGCTGAGGTGCACCTATGACCCGCTCGGAAACCAGATTGCATAGCAGAGAAGGTACGGGGGGGGGATTCGAAATGGTCGATGATCTGTTTAACTTGACTTTCGATGACTTTAGAAAAGCAGGGCAGGATATATATAGGTCGGTAACAGTTTGGGTCTAGTGTCTCCCTCTTTGAAGAGGGGGATGACCGTGGCAGCTTTCCAATCTTTAGGGATCTCAGATGATACGAAAGAGGTTGTACTGGCTAGTAATAGGGGTTGCAACAATTGCGGCGGATAATTTTTGAAAGAGTGGGTCCAGATTGTGTAGCCCAGCTGATTTGTAGGGGTCCAGATTTTGCAGTTCTTTCAGAACAAATTACACTGGATGGTGTATCAATACACCTAGTCACTACAAAGATACAGGCGTTCTTCTTAACTCAGTTGCCAGAGAGGAAGGAAACTGCTCAGAGATTTCAACACGAGGCCAATGGTGACATTAAAACGGTTAGAGTATAATGGCTGTGATTGGAGAAATCTGAGGATCAATCAACATTGTAAATTACTCCACAATACTAACATATATGACAGTGAAAAGAAGGAAGCTTGTACAGAATATATTCCAAACATGCATCTTGTTTGTAATAAGACACTAAAGTAAAACTGCAAAAAATTTGGATTAGAAATTAACTTTATGTCCTGAACAATGCGTTATGTTTGGGGCAAATCCAACACTTCACAGAGTACCGCTCTTCATATTTTCAAACATGGCGGTAACTGCATCATGTTATGTGTATGCTTGTCACCGGCAAGGACTATAGTTTTTTTTGTTAATAAAAATAAACAGAATAGAGCTAAGCACAGGCAAAATTCTAGAGGAAAACCTGGTTCACTCTGCTTTCCAACAGACACTGGGAGACAAATTAATCTTTCAGCAGGACAATAACCTAAAACACAAGGCAAAATATACACAGGAGTTGCTTACTAAGATGACATTGAATGTTCCTGAGTGGCCTAGTTACAGTTTTGACTTAAATCAGCTTCAACATTTATGGCAAGACTTTTTAAAATGACTGTCTAACAATGATCAACAGTCAACTTGTCAGAGCTTGAATATTTTTTTTAAAGAATGTGTAAATATTGTACAATCCAGCTGTGCAAAGTTCTTCGAGCAGGTGAGTCAAGCTCATTCACATGGCGGTCCAAGTGCCTGCTGGTTTTTGTTTTTTACTTTCAATTAAGACCTAGACATCCAGGTGAGGGGAGCTCCTTACAAATCTGTGACCTTAATTCATCAATCAAGGAAAGAGTGTGAACCTGCAGACGCTTGGCCCTCCATAAAATGAGTTTGTCACATGTCTCAGAGACTTACCCAGAAAGACTCACAGCTGTAATCGCTTCCAAATGTGATTCTAATATGTATTGACTCAGGTGTGTGAATACTTAAGTAAATTATTAGATATTTCAGTATTTAATTTTTAATAAATGTGAAAACATTTTCAATAAACATGTTTTCACTTTGTCATTATGGGGTATTGTGTGTAGAAGGGTGAGAAAAATATATATTTTGAATTCCGGCTGTAATAGAACAAAATGTTAAAGGGGTATAAATACTTTCTGAAGGCACTGTAGCTAGCTGCCTACAGTGACAAGAGGAATAGATTTGATTTGGGAATTCCTGTAGCTTGTTCTTTTCACTTTGATTAGATCATCTGGATGTCAGACAGCCTCTATGGGTGGTGGTGCCTACAACCTATCAATTTGATTCAAGGCATGGAAGACACAAGTTGGAACATTCAAACCCAACAGAACAACACTACATCAGTGTGTGAGTATGTGAGATGCATGTGGGCTGTTTTTTGGTGAGACAATTTGAATGACAGCATGGGGATAAAATGTTGCACAGGCTGCTAAATCTGGTGTGAAAAATACAGATGCAAAATGTAGTGATACCAGTGGTATGGTTGTTACATTGTTTATTTTATGATTTCAAGTCAGTAGCACAGCCCCATCCCTGTCTTGTCCAATCTATAGAAGGGGTTTTCTTGGCCATTGTTGCCAGGGGCCACAGAAAGACTGACTAACATTTCTGCGTGCAAAGGGGAAGTTAACTCAAAATATAAAATGACTTCGATAAACCAAGACAGTTTTCAATGTTATGATGTAGAATCACGTAGCTCAAAGCGCTGTTTCTTTTGTTAAGTTACCTGGAGACGGTAGTGGGGGTTCCCTGGCTAGATTGTTGTGGAAGAGGAGACGCGTGGTTTGAACAAAAGCTGGATGATCGTTCTTGCCTGGGCTGTTATTGGAGGATCTACGTTGAACATTTACATTTTCCTCATCAGTCCCGCCAGAGAGCCTGCCTAAAAGTAAAGACAGTAAGTATTAAAATAGCATAAGAAAGTCACTCATGTATGTTGGAAATAGTAGCATCGTGTTACTAGTATCACAGAGGCTAGAAAAACTCCACCCTGAATCTAGTTTTAATGAGAATTCACCTCTTCCCTATGTGAAAACACAGAGCAAGAGACTGACTGACATGGGAAGTACAATTTCCTTCAGTAGAGGAGTCAATGATGAGGAAACAGTCAGCCTTATCTGCTGCCCATAGCAACCTTCCTGAACCTTTGTCTGCCCTGACTAACGAGAAACCGGTAACTGCTGATACTGGTAATGGAGACGCTACTGTTCTAATGTGTCCCCCTCAGAGTATTTTCATGTCCTGAACTGTGTATCTGATACAATATACCCATATATTTGTGTGATATGTGCTGCGTTTGTCTGTTTCTCTATATTTGATTATGAAAACTAAGACCGGCGCAAAAGGAAACCATTAACGTGTTATACCCTTTTTTTTTTTAAATATATATATTCATTTTTTTACAGCCATCTGAAGAGAAGATCAGCAAGGAGGTAGTCAACTGCCATAACATGCCACCTATGAAGGAGCCCTTACAAAGACCCCAACTACAGAGAGAAAGTGGTAGATGAACCCTCTGACACACGGTCACTACCAGGTACCCCTGTTTTGGCTGTCCTTCCTAATCCCGGAGAGGTAAACTCTGGTGGCATTAATCACAGAAAAAAGAGCACAAAGATGCAGGCAAACATGGAGAAAATGCATGTTAATTCTCATGCTACTGGTCATGCTAAAACTCAATGTGAAAGTGCCAATCCTGAAGTGCATTTATCACTTACTGGGAGCGAGCAAACATTGAACTGTATCACAAAAGAGCTGGTGGGTGTAACAAGGCCAGCAGCGGTAGACGTTGTTAGGAAACGTGGTCGCCCTCACAAGAAGGCAAAGATGCGGCATACTGTGCTACAAACAGAGGAGAGTTCTTCTCATCTGATCACTGCAGAATCAAAGGATTGGAGTGAAACAATGTCTGACAGAGCGAATGACATTTCTTTTACTACAAACTGTGTAGAAAACAGGGATGACACGTCTCTCAGAGCTATTGAAACAAAAGCAATACCTCTAAACCGTGAACCAAGCAATACAGCGGTGTCTGTTCTTGACTCGTCCCCCCAAAACCATCAACCAGCTGAATCCAGCCCTGTGGCTATCTCACCCTTGGAACCAAAAAGGAAAAGGGGACGACCAAAGGGGTCGACTAAGAAACGACCAGGAAAAACCATGAACACTATTTCAGTGCAACAATCCCATGTAACAGAAGAAAAAATGGCAATTAAAAAGGAACCTGATGAGATGCTATTTGAAGAGGAAAAGAGAGGAAACATTGGTCCTCAGTCTGAGGAAGCTCCTGTTGAGCCTAAACACAGAGTAGGGCGGCCACCAAAGAAAACAACACTCGTGAGGCAGTTTGCGTTAGCACAGAGAAAATCACAGAGAAAATCATGTTCTATTACAGCATCTGTGAATTCCCAGGATATTCCACCACAACATCAGAAGATTGAGACTGAGCGTTCACTAGATTATATTGCAAGGCATGTGTCTGTGTCACTTAGTCGCGTTGATTCTCAGAGAGGTGGGACTGCTGACATGATCTCTAATGTGAAGTGTGAGGATATTGAAATAGAGCTGGGTGATTTTAATTCCCTGGCACAGTCAAATTGTGTCATGTCTTTTCAATGCCACACTGACACCAGTGTGAAGGTTGAGCCCTGTAATACTAGTTGTGATGGCACTGAGTTCAAAAAGCCACTCAAAGTCGACAAACGCAGAGAAACTGCTGGCACTGCTCCCAGAAAGCGATCCCGGTTTGTTTTTGGAAAAACTAAATACAAAAAAGGAAAGAGGAAAAGGTGCATTGATGATAGAGGTAGACTCCAACGTGTGACCTCACAGGGAGATCCAGACACCATGTCAAAGCAGGCCGATGAAGGCAATGGTGATGTTGGAGAGGAGATGGACTGTGGCGAGTTAGCTTGGGAGTATGAGGGTAACACAAATGACAGCTTTTCAAATGGAAGTAAGTCAACAGATGAAGGATTTAAAGATTTGCCTGAGAGTCACCAAAATCCTATCATCACTGATGTAAACATATTAGAAACTATGTCGCATGAGTCCTTTTTAAAATCAAATGTCGTACAAGGTGAAGAATTCACAAGGGAAAAAATCAAGGAAGAGAAAGATGGTGTAGGTGATGAAACTGAATATAACCCAACAAGCAGTTGTGGCCTGAAGGCTAGGGGGAGACCAAAAGGGAGACCAAAAGGCACAGGGAAAACATGTGAGTACTGCGGTCGTCATTTTGATTTTGTGTCTGTATATACCGTCCATCTACGCACTCATACAGGCGAAAGGCCTTTTAAGTGCATTGATTGTGACCAAGACTTTGCCCAGCTATCTAACTTAAAAAGTCATATCAAGAAACATAACAAGCGCTGTCGGCCTCTGAAGTGTCCTTATTGCAAAATGAAGTTCAGTAATTCAAAGGAATTGCTTGCTCATTGCAAGTGGCACTCGCAGAACCCGAACCAGGACTCTGAGTCTGGGAGTAAAACGAAGGATAACAGAAATGAGCCTATTCATACACCCCTTGTTTCTCTGAAAGAAAGGAGAAAAAGGGGTAAGGGGGGGATACTCAAATGCCACATTTGTGGGAAAGTATTTCCCTTTTGGTCTGGTCTGCAAGTTCATATACGTATGCACACTGGGGAAAAACCATATATCTGTAAAGTATGTGGGAAAGCCTTTAGTAATCGCTCATCAATTCGTATTCATGAGGTGACCCACTGGTCCATTAAGCCTTACAACTGCACACGGTGTGGGAAGAGTTTCACTCAGTTGTCGTCTGCAAAAAAACATCCCTGCAAGGGTCTGAGGGAGAGTAATGACAGAGATGGCCGGAAAAAGCCTTTCATATCTTTTACATGCCACATCTGCGAAGAGAGATTTGTTCAGAGGCGTCAGTACAAAACCCACCTGAAAACCCATGCTGGTGTGAAGCTCTTTCGCTGTTTATTCTGTGACCAGCTGTTTAGTGTGATGTCAGAATTTGAAGAGCACCACCAATATTGCACCAAAGTTAGGGGGGAGAAGATGACATCCAAATCTGAATTTAGGATTTGGAAACCTAGAGCCCCTAATCAGCAAAGATCGCAGCAACCAAGTGTCAAGAGTCATTCACCAGTCAAGAGTCATTCACCAGTCACCCAATTAGTATTTCCTGCAGCTGCTGATAGTCAACCATTTCAGAACCCTGGACAGAGTTCAGCTTCCTCTGTCTCGTTGCTGAACTGTGAACCTACCCCACAGCAAAAATCAAGTGGTCATCAGTCTTCACAAACACATGCCAATAAAGCTATTGCTACAACTCTGCACCCCTTCCAAACATGCATTATACCCACAAATAATCTCACCCCCCTTGTATCAAAGTTGAATAGTCTAGATCGTAAATCTGACCCGAGGAAGTACTTATGCCCACGTTGTGGAAGACTTTTCAGACACACAGGGAGACTCCGAGCCCACATGCTAACTCATGCCCACAGTCAGAGCTACACCTGTGACTGCTGTGGAAAGACCCTGGAAAGCTGGAAAAAGCTTTGGCTTCACCAGCGAGTCCACAGACAGAAACTAGGACGGTTCTCATGTCCAAAGTGTCGCCAAGGTTTCCGCTTCGTTGGGCCCTACAAGCAGCACATGCTGCGAGAACACCCGGAGTACCAGTGGATCGATGAGAGACCAAACAAAACCCTCCAAGGACTTGACAAGCAGCAGTGCCTGCCTTATCAATGTGAGGAGTGTAACGCCAGCTTCAGGACACTAGATTTGCTTTTCAATCATCAGCTTTGCCATTCCTCACCAGGTGACCACAGTATGTGGATACAGGACGACTGCTATGATTACTCTCCCTCCACACATGAACATGATGTACCTTCCAACATGAATGGATTTGACCCTCACATGAACAGTGGCGTAACACACTCCCAGGAACTCCACCATACCTACTACCCTTCTCCGCCTCTTCAAGCAAACCACTCACGAGGTTCACATCTCCTTCATTACTTTTCCAACCATTCAGACCTACTACATTCATTGTCACCCCTTTTACCCGTGCCTCCCCCAATGCAACACCCAGGTTTCCAACCAGGCCTCCGGTCATATGACTCCACCCAGCCGCTCACAAGCCCTCTATCACCACTGTACTCACAGGTAGAGACCATTCCATACCCTGACAGAAATGATGGGAATGTAAACAGGAAGCGGAGTAGAATTTATGGGAATGCGACTAAACGTGCTGCTAGATCCAAGGAGGACAAGGCGACAATGGGGGGTTTGGATTGTGCGGAGTGTGGTGTTCAGTTTCCTGCTGTCTCACAACTCTATGAGCATTATTTGCAGCATGCCAGGGGAGAGGTGTAAGAAGTGAAAATGAGGAACCTTTTTCTATCACAAAGGCACGTTATCCCCCCCATCTCTTTCTCAGAGGTTTACCTCTATCAGTTTAGAAATGACTTGTACGTCAACCAACAAAAGTGGCATTTTTAACACATAAGAAGTTGTTGTATTGATGTGTTTGAGTGAATATTCTGTTGAATGGAGATGTTACTCTGGTTGCTTGTTGGACATGAAGGAAGCTGATTACTTTTGGTTGTTATTTGAATTACTTACACTATGATCAATTTTAAATTGACAGTATGTTATTTTTCATTGGTGGGTGTCCCTTAATCTGAAAAGATGGTCAGTGCTTTTATACACTTCAGTAATTTTAGCAGGTTTTGAGACGAGGACAGATCATGGCCTGCAATCTATTTTTCAATGGTAGTTTGAGTGTAAATTGCAATGCTTGATTATGGAACATTGTCATACCTCCTAATGTCATTGTTAACCTCTTCCTGTCAGACTCTGATTCTCAACTGATGATTTATGTAATTTAGTCTACCAATACAAGTGATTAACATCTATTTTAATTCTGTCCATTTATTTAAAAGAAAATTATAAACCTCATGTTTTGCATGTTAGTCATTTATTCTGTGGTTGTGTTAATTTGTAACTTATGCAAAAAATAATATTTTCACTGCCAGTACTCTAGTCGTTTTACCTAATAGGCCTACATTCCCTCATGTTTACAGAAAGTTATTTTGTTTAGAAAAGCAGTTCCTGTTCTGTTGCTGATGAACTGACAGCTGTTTACATACTGTATATTTTACTTTCTAGTTTCACTCAGTTATTAATGTGTCAGACAAAAATAAAAGCCACCTTTCTAATGTTGTGCTTATTTAATTGCAGACATATAGCCTCGCACAAGTACATATGTAGGCATACAGGACACGCCATGTGGGATTCACTTGCTGGTTCAAATTATTTTGTTGTCGAATGCCCTTTTGAAGACACTGCTCTCATGGAACTATTGAATGGTTTTGTAGTTTGCTCACTGTGGAGAACAAACTAATTTTCCCCAGATGATTAGGGAGTCAATGAAAGGTTCAACATTTTGCAAGACTAACTTTGAATTCAGATTGATGTGTTATGGACTACATTTTAATTTTAAGAACATGTGTGAGGCTAATTTCAATTGTTACTAAATGTAATTAATATTTAGGAATTCCACTTTTTTTGCGCCCTTATGTATAGTGTAAAATTGTAACAAAGCGTTATTATAATGGTGAGGCGCCGCTAATAGTTTATTACGGTTACAGACGACAATGGGGTGTGATCCAAATGGGCGGCAGTAAATCAGTCACGCCACGGTCAAAACATTGGGGTGAAAAAAATGTTCTTCACAATCCTATCATCGGATGCGCACCGGTTGACATCAAACATGAAAAGGATGCATATAATTTTGTTATAATGCAAATATGTTTATTCTACTGCAAGCAAGAGATGTAGTTTACCGGTATCTTTGAAATGTTTTACACCCTTGCAATAAACCGCAAGGGACAGAGGATCCATTGAATATTGAGGAGCAAGCAAGGTAGGCGACAGAATTTGAGGTTATTGATGGTCACAGCCCTATTCTATCCATGAAATCTTGCACCAATTAGTCACCGAGTTATCCTGCGTGAAGGTGTTCTGTTTTGACCAAAATATGTTATCTTTACTGCGAAGGCTATAAACTGAAGAAATTACACACATGTTATTTAACCATGCTGGAAAAGTAGTCTGATCGGTGACCAGAGTATGGTTCTACAGCTGACAGACTGTTTATAATAAGGACCAAATGTTCAAGCCATTTCTTTTTGATCATACCCTATTGATGTGCCTACTAATCTCAAAGAATACAATAGGATGGAGACATTATGTGGTAAAGGAGGGACATTGGGTGGTGACATGCTGATGGTCATCGTTAAACAAGAGGAAGAAGACCATATGGAGCAGATGTCCAATGGTCCACTGTCATCTGACATGCTCATCAAACAGGAGCAAGAAGAGGGCCTAGAACAAGGCACTACAGGTGGGTCCAAATAAGTGTTTAGGAGCCTGCAAGCCAACACTTGCAAAAAAACAGAATTGTAGCATTGATCATTTTACAACACGATACAATATATTAGTCTCTTATTTTCAACCTTGATTCTCAACACATTTTCTTCCTTCGCTCCTGCTATCCCACTAAATCACGGTCGCGCTTCAACTCCAGCTCCAGGCGACCAACTCCCTGAGGAAACAGACACCCTGGAAGGAGGAGGAGGAAGGGAAAGACTGAAGAGAGGTGCTGGTCTGCTGTTGAGACTGAGGATGTCTCTGGGTCAGACTCCAGTTGGTGCTGCAGACTGTCAGCGCTGCTTCAGTTCCTCCTGGCAGCTAACGGGACACTTGTACTGGCATCGCGGGGGAGGACGGGGTCGCCCACGGCCACAAGGTCAAACTGGCGTTCCAGTGCCCAGTGTGTGGCGACCGCTTCCTCCGCCCCACAGCCTTCATCATGCACAAGCGCAGTCACATGGGCCAGTCCCAGTACGTCTGTGGGGTCTGTGGACGGACGCTCAAGAGCCTGCGCAAACTGGCCTCCCACAAGCGCTCACACTCCCGCCGCCGCAGGACTGTGGCTGAACGACAGCGGTGCCATGACTGCAGCCAGAGCTTCCGAAACCTGACGGCACTCAGAAAACACCGGGAGAGACAGCACGGAGAGGAGAGGAATTGGAAAGATGAGGACAGGGCAGTGAGAGAGTAAGTGGAGGGAAGCACTGCAGTAATCTCTAATGATTCAACTAGAGTTTCAGGTAAGGCTGGTTCTTTATTAATATTTCCTCTTGTTTAGGCTATGGATTCACCTCTCATTTGCAAGGTACTTGGAATTCTGTGAACTTGTGTCTTGAATCCGATTATTTTGTTCTAGATATGATATGCATCTTGTTATTTTCTCTTTTCAATTAATCAGTTTTTACCTGTATTTGACAATCTTTCCTCTTTGCAGCAAATTACCACATCACTTGTGTATCCACTGATTCTCCTGACCCTGTCTAATTGCTTTCTCTTCCTGTAGCCCAGCCTCCCCAGTCTACTCAGTGCCACCAGTGTTTCATGACCTTTCAGGATGCAGAGACAGAAGAGAGGCATTTACGCTTCAAGCACCCAGTAGAGTATGAGAGATATCTGAGGTCGCACAGTGTTTGCCTGCTGTGTCTGCGACCGTACGTTCCCCTCCTCCCGCCTGCTATCAGCTCACCAAGTGGGGTCTGCCCCCCACTGGACCAGAAGACTCTGTCCAAGAAAGCACCGACGGAGGAGAGGCTGAGGGTATATAGAATTTTATTAATACAGTCTATGTACTTATTATTTCTTTCAGTTTTCACATTTTCTAATTCTTTATTTTCTGTGTTTTATAAAAAATGTTACAATGTTTCTATTGTCACACACCGAATAGGTGCAGTTATTTTACAGGGTCAGCCATAGTAGTACGGCGCCCCTGGAGCAAATAAGGGTCAACTGTCTTGCTCAAGGACACATCGACAGATCTTTCACTGTGTCGGCTTTGTATTTCAGGTATGGACAATGAAAAAAACAGAGCTGGTCCAATGAGCTGTGAGCACTGTCATATCATCTTCAATGACCCTCGAACCTGGGAACGTCACATGATGGCCAAGCACCCCCCATCCCTGTCGACACCTACTTCACCAGGGAATGCCTACCTGACTTCTAGACCTGCCAGGGGTCAACTACGACCCTATCGCTGTTCCTCCTGTGGAGAGAGATTCATACAGGAAAGCACCCTGACCAAACACTGCACCGAGGCACACGCCAGCTGAGAGAGGATGGTTCTGGGAGCATAGATACCAAGATGAAGAGGGCAAGAGGCAAGTTGGAGTGATATATATATATATATAGGAGTGTTTTCCAGGAGGGCCTTGACTAACTATTTACCAAGTTGTTTAATGAAGAAATGACGTGTCACTTAGAATAAATCAAATATCATTTCATTGTAGGCCTTAGTGTCAACCCTTATGTCACTTTTCTCCAACAACAACAGAATCCTCACAAAATATATTTTGAATTATTATCTCTTCTAGGGCTGTGATGATACCAGTATCGCAATATTTTTTCCATGGCAAAAATTAAAACATGAAGCAGACCAGACTCTTTGGTCCTTTTATTTTCCAAGCTATAGCTTTGAAAATAAATACATGTGACTCTGGATGACAACATAATGATGTTTGTTTCCAACTTCAAGGCTGTTTCCCCAAAGAAGTTAAATCCACTTCGTGTTTTGTTTCCTTGTCACGATACTGGTATCGTCCCGGCCCTAACAACTTGAAAAGCACCGTGTCAAAATGGAGTAGTTTTCAAAATAAAAGCCTGACCATATTTATTAGAGATTCACATAAAAAAATGTTTTATCCTGTACCATGATTAAAGATGAAAACAGACCTAACCAGCTAATATGGAATTGGTCCCCCCTTTGCTGCTATAACAGCCTCCACTCTTTTGGGAAGGCTTTCCATTAGATGTTTGAACATTGCTGTGGGTACTTGCTTCCATTCAGCCACGAGCATTAGTGAGGTCGGGCACTGATGTTGAGCGATTAGGCCTGGCTCGCAGTCTGAGTTCCAATTCATCCAAAAAGTGTTCGATGGGGTTGAGGTCAAGGCTCTATGCAGGCCTGTCAAGTTCTTCCACACCGATCTCAACAAACCATTTCTGTATGGACCTCGCTTTGTGGACGGTGGCATTGTAATGCTGAAACAGGAAAGGGCCTTCCCCAAACTGTTGCCACAAAGTTGGAAGCACTGAATCGTCAAGAATGTCATTGTATGCTGTAGGATTTCCCTTCACTTGAACTAAGGGGCTTAGCACAAACCATGAACAACCATTATTCCTCCTCCACCAAACTTTACCTTTGGCACTATGCATTGGGGCAGGTAGCGTTCTCCTGGCATCCGCCAAACCCAGATTCATTCATCGGACTGCCAGATGGTGAAGCGTGACTCATCACTCCAGAGAACGGGTTTCCACTGCTCCAAATCCAATGGCGGCAAGCTTTACACCTCTCCAACTGAAGCTTGGCATTGTACATGGTGATCTTAGGCTGCTCGGCCATGGAAACCCATGTCATGAAGCTCTCAATGAACAGTTCTTGTGCTGACGTTGCTTCCAGAGGCAGTTTGGAACTCGGTAGTGTTTTACGGCACACTGGAGGTCACGTGTCATGAGGGCAGTCAAATTCCACGTGACCATTTAGTCACGGTAATTAGGCTTCTCCAAGCTCTGATGCTGCTGATGGTCATTAGTAGCATACCAAACTTGCTAACTGCCTGGCACTCTATTGACCTTCTATCACTCTGACATTAATGCAAATGTAATCAAAAATCTAATCAAACACTTAATGAGAGCCCATGAGCTCATGTTGTGCAACATTTCTATAGGCTATGCAATTGAGAACAGAATGATGGCCTCTATTAAAAAGAGGATCCCATCAGCTTTCAATAGGCTAGGTCTACTAACTATTTCTCAACTTTCCTAATATTAAGCACATTGCTTCTCTTTAAAACAGGAGTATAGCCTATCTGGCTGGAATGAAAATGAACCACGAGAAAAGCGTCCTCCATTCACTATTTAAGTGCATAGATTACATGTCTTTTTTTCTGCAAACCCTGTTTCGAGACAGTTGCATGATAATGGTGTATTATAAATCAAAATACATTTCACACATATGTTATTTAGTATACAGGAAAGTATTCAGACCCCTTGACCTTTTCCACATTTTGTAAAAATGCTCCTCATCAATCTACACAGAATACCCCAAAATGACAAAGTGAAAACAGGTTTTTAGAGTTTTTGCAAAATAAAAAATACTTATTTACATAAGTATTCAGACCCTTTGCTATGACATTCGAAATTGAGCTTGAGTGCATCCTGTTTCCATTGATCATCCTTGAGATGTTTCTACAACTTGTTTGGAATCCACCTGTGGTAAATTCAGTTGATTGGACATGATTTTGAAAGGCACACACCTGTCTTTATAATGTCCCACAGTTGGCAGTGCATGTCAGAGCAAAAACCAAGACATGAGGTCGAAGGAATTGAGACAGGTTTGTGTCGAGGCACAGACATGGGGAAGGGTACCAAAAAATGTCTGCAGCATTGAAGGTCCCCAAGAACACAGTGGCCTCCATTATTCTTAAAAGGAAGATGTTTGGAACCACCAAGACTTCCTAAAGCTGGCCACCTGACCAAGCTGAGCAATCGGGGGAGAAGGGCCTTGGTCAGGGAGGTGACCAAGAACCTGATGGTCACTCTGACAGAGCTGTAGAGTTCCTCTGTGGAGATGGGAGAATCTTCCAGAAGGACAACCATCTCTGCAGCACTCCACCAATCAGGCCTTTATGGTAGAGTGGCCAGACAGAAGCCACTCCTCAGTAAAATGCACATGAGAGCCCGCTTGGAGTTTGCCAAAAGGCAGCTAAAGACTCTTAGACCATGAGAAACAAGATTCTCTGGTCTGATGAAACCAAGATTGAGCTCTTTGATATGAATGCCGAGCGCCACGTCTGGAGGAAACCTGGCACCATCCCTACTGTGAAGCATGGTGGTGGCTGCATCATGCTGTGGGGATGTTTTTCAGTGGCAGGGACTGGGAGACTAGTCAGGATCGAGGCAAAGATGAACGGAGCAAAGTACAGAGAGATCCTTGATGAAAACCTGCTCCAGAGCGCTCAGGACCTCAGACTGGGGCAAAGGTTCACCTTCCAACAGGACAACGACCCTAAGCACACAGGCAAGACAACACAGGAGTGGCTTCGGGTCAAGTCTCTGAATGTCCTTGAGAAGAATGGGAGAAACTCCCCAAATACAGGTGTGCCAAGCTTTTGTAGCATCATACCCAAGAAGACTCAATGCTGTAAACGCTGCCAAAGGTGCTTCAACAAAGTACTGAGTAAAGGGTCGGAATACTTATGTCAATGTGATATTTCAGTTTTTTTATTTTGTATAAATTAGCAAACATTTCTAAAAACCTGTTTTTGCTTTGTCATTATGGGGTATTGTGTGTGGATGATGGAAAAAAATATTTAATCATTTTTAGAATAAGGCTGTAACTTAACAAAATGTGGAAAAAGTCAAGGGGTCTGAATACTTTCCGAAGGCACTGTATGTAAAGACAAGATTAAATCAAGAATAGTGTGATTGGTGACAATATCAGCCTATCACTTAATGAGGCCTGTTTTAACGCAACAGCGCATGCTTATTTTGCAACTTTTTCAAATCATAGTTGCACACCTCATGTAGCCTGGCCTATATGCTTTGATAAGGTTTGTATCACAACTAAAGTGGCCAAGTAACTTCTTAAAATGAAGCACATTAATCCGCTTTACTACAGGTGTAGAGCCTAACTGGCATACATATGCAGCGCGTGAGTTTCAAGTTTGGGGAAGGTCATTTTCACCATAAAATGCACCTTCATAATAAAAGCATTAAATGCATATTTTCATTTGTGGTCACTCTTGAGAATGGTGTTTTCCTGCTAATGGAACATTTGTGCTTATTGCCTTTTGCCGTTGGCTCATTGCTGGGCTTATAATGTGAAGAATAGCCTAACAATTTATCAACCTTTTCAAGCTAAATATTCTAATCTGTTTCGTCAGGCTCATTGCTTGAAACAGTTTTTTTATGCTAGTGGTTGTATTCATTTGGGATCTATCGCATCCCACAACTGTCCCAGACTGTTTGGAATATTTATTTCTCGCACAGAATAGAATAGGTCAACTTTTGTACTATGGCGGATAGTAGTTCGTTAGGCCTACTCATCTTGTTGGCTGACGAAAGTAAATGTGGACAGTTCTTCCAATATCTTCAATATACGCCTCGGAATTGGATAAGGATGCGTGCAATTGTGTTTGTCTTCACTTGTAGCATGTGACAAAGACCCAATCACGTGACTGCGAGCCATGTGAGTGAGAGGTGCTTCGGCACGCAGCCGGGGAAGGGAATTATAATTATTGTATTCAGCCCAAGGGAACAACAGTCACTGGCCGCAAAAGGCATGGATTTTTTAGAGGGCATTACGGCCACACAAAGGGGATGCAGCCGGGAAATTCAAGGCTCTTCAAATTGTGAATCAGAGACTGATGAAGTGTATAGCCTACGCAAAAAAACAAAGCAGAGCTCATGCCTTTCGTGCAACTTTTTTCAAATCATCATTAGAGTTGCATCACGCAGCCTTAGAATATGTTAAAATCTAAATACACTGCTCAAAAAAATAAAGGGAACACTTAAACAACACAATGTAACTCCAAGTAAATCACACTTCTGTGAAATCAAACTGTCCACTTAGGAAGCAACACTGATTGACAATAAATTTCACATGCTGTTGTGCAAAGGGAATAGACAAAAGGTGAAAATTATAGGCAATTAGCAAGACACCCCCAAAAAAGGAGTGATTCTGCAGGTGGTGACCACAGACCACTTCTCAGTTCCTATGCTTCCTGGCTGATGTTTTGGTCACTTTTGAATGCTGGCGGTGCTCTCACTCTAGTGGTAGCATGAGATGGAGTCTACAACTCACACAAGTGGCTCAGGTAGTGCAGTTCATCCAGGATGGCACATCAATGCGAGATGTGGCAAAAAGGTTTGCTGTGTCTGTCAGCGTAGTGTCCAGAGCATGGAGGCACTACTAGGAGACAGGCCAGTACATCAGGAGACGTGGAGGAGGCCGTAGGAGGGCAACAACCCAGCAGCAGGACCGCTACCTCCGCCTTTGTGCAAGGAGGTGCACTGCCAGAGCCCTGCAAAATGACCTCCAGCAGGCCACAAATGTGCATGTGTCAGCATATGGTCTCACAAGGGGTCTGAGGATCTCATCTCGGTACCTAATGGCAGTCAGGCTACCTCTGGCGAGCACATGGAGGGCTGTGCGGCCCCACAAAGAAATGCCACCCCACACCATGACTGACCCATCGCCAAACCGGTCATGCTGGAGGATGTTGCAGGCAGCAGAACGTTCTCCACGGCGTCTCCAGACTCTGTCACGTCTGTCATGTGCTCATGTGCTCAGTGTGAACCTGCTTTCATCTGTGAAGAGCACAGGGCGCCAGTGGCGAATTTGCCAATCTTGGTGTTCTCTGGCAAATGCCAAACGTCCTGCACGGTGTTGGGCTGTAAGCACAACCCCCACCTGTGGACGTCGGGCCCTCATACCACCCTCATGGAGTCTGTTTCTGACCGTTTGAGCAGACACATGCACATTTGTGGCCTGCTGGAGGTCATTTTGCAGGGCGCTGGCAGTGCACCTCCTTGCACAAAGGCGGAGGTAGCGGTCCTGCTGCTGGGTTGTTGCCCTCCTACGGCCTCCTCCACGTCTCCTGATGTACTGGCCTGTCTCCTGGTAGCGCCTCCATGCTCTGGACACTACGCTGACAGACACAGCAAACCTTTTTGCCACAGCTCGCATTGATGTGCCATCCTGGATGAGCTGCACTACCTGAGCCACTTGTGTGGGTTGTAGATTCCGTCTCATGCTACCACTAGAGTGAGAGCACCGCCAGCATTCAAAAGTGACCAAAACATCAGCCAGGAAGCATAGGGACTGAGAAGTGGTCTGTGGTCACCACCTGCAGAATCACTCCTTTTTGGGGGGTGTCTTGTTAATTGCCTATAATTTCCACCTTTTGTCTATTCCATTTGCACAACAGCATGTGAAATGTATTGTCAATCAGTGTTGCTTCCTAAGTGGACAGTTTGATTTCACAGAAGTGTGATTGACTTGGAGTTACATTGTGTTGTTTAAGTGTTCCCTTTATTTTTTTTGAGCAGTGTATATAGCCCAAAATTTGTATCACAACTAAAGTTATTTATATAACTTTAAATTAAGCATATAGGAGTACCTGTTTCTTTGTTAACCGCTCAACACAGAATAGCTGCATGTGCGCTGTCCCTCATTGTTTGGAGAAAATATATTTTCTATTTTATTTAGCTATGTCCAATTGTGTTCTTCATACTATAAATAATGCTACGGAATTCTAAGCAAATCTTGTCTGCTAAATGAACTAGTGTAGCCCGCAGCCAGATCAGGGCCTAACATAAGAAAAATGCTATTCTGTTCTTCTGAAATAGACTACATTTTCTTCATATCATGTTTCTTTATACCTGTCTAAAATAAATAATGGATTTATTATGATGGTGTAGGCTATATTAAATGGATTTATTAGACTTTTTAAAATGTAGATGTTCCAAAGGTCTGCATCAGTGGCTTGTAGGCCATGTGTGGAAGCCAGGAGATGCTCAATGTATTTATGTTAATTAACGGTCAATTACTGTGAGACCGACAGATATTTGCTTGAGAATCACAATTTTATGAACCCCACAGCCCTAGTTGCAACCGAGGACAGACAATTGTTACACGCTACGCACTTCAGCACTCGGCGGTCCCGAGCTTGTGTGGCCTACCACTTCGTGGCTGATCGGTTGTTGCTCCTAGAAATTTGATGAACTGCCTTGTTGGAAAGGTGGCATCCTATGACGGTGCCACCTTAAAAGTCACTGTGCTCTTCAGCAAGGCCATTCTACTGCCAATGTTTGTCTATGGAGATTGCATGGCTGTGTGCTCGATTTTATACACCTCTCGGCAACAGGCGTGGCTGAAATAGCCCCAAATCCACTAATTTGAAGGGGTGTCCACATACTTTTGCATATATAGTGTATGTTCCTGTAGAACATGCAGAATCCAACCAGTTAGTGAAAAAATAACCGAAGACAGTGTTTAAAAGTAAAATATAATTTATTTTCACATGACAGTTGTTATCATGGATTTCTGTCTTAGAGAAGATGTCTCCTCCAGTCTAGATCAATTAGTTGGAGGACATGGTGCTGCTGATCCAGGATTTGTAGTTGCAGACCTTGGTGTAGACACCAGGCTTGTTCTTCTGGGCACAGCCATAACCCCAGGACACAACACCTTGCAGCTGACCATTGCACACCACGGGGCCACCGGAGTCTCCCTAATAGAGCGATGGGGAGACAGAAATGAAAGGTGAGCAGATTTGTTTCAGGGTATCAGTCAATCTAGGTTGAAGGATGTTTTTTGGAAATTCTGGAATCGTATTTTTATTAATTCAGTGGAAGTGCTTCAACTCTGCTTACCTGGCAAGAGTCCTTGCCTCCCTCCATGAAGCCAGCACAGAACATGTTGGAGGTGATCTGTCCAGGATAGGCACTGTTGCAGCTGCTGCTGCTCAGGATGGGGAGATCCAGGCACCTCAGAGTGTCGGGGTAGTTGCCTAGAGACGGGCAGAAGAGGATTAGTCTCTCAGTCATTCTCTCTTTGGTTCTGAGTGGTCAGTGATATAATTTATCATCAGTTTGAGAAACAATGAATACCAAAAGTCTTTGTGGGCATATTGTTAATGCTACTCACTGCTGCTGCCGGATAGGTTGCCCCAGCCAGAGACCAGACAGCGAGTGCCAGAGCTGGCACAGCTGGAGGGCAGAGCCACAGTGCTCACATAGCTGTTCAGGGAGGCGGGCTTGCTCAGCTTGATCAGCATGATGTCGTTGTCCAGGTTGCGGCTGTTGTAACTGGGGTGCATGATGACCTTCACTGAGTCGATGAACTGCTCAGTGCCCTCGTTGACGGCAATGTTGTGCTCACCCAGACGCACCTGGATGCGGCTGGGGAGAGAGTGAGGGGAGGGTTAATCAGATGTACTCAGACAAATTCAGTTTCATGTCGAACATACTGTAGATGGCTTTGGTAAATGTTTTTGAAGAACGTTTCACCAGTCACTTACGACTTGTAGCAGTGAGCAGCAGACACCACCCATGTGCTGGAGATCAGGGAGCCACCACAGAAGTGGTACCCAGACTGCAGTGATGCCTGGTAGGATGCAGAGTTCTTTCTGCACTCATACCCTCCAACAATCTTGTCATCCTCATCGTCAATGGGGGCAGCGACTGAGTGGGATGTAAAGGAGAAATCGTTGTAAAGAAAAAGGTCAAATGTACCAAACGTTTCAAGCGGTGTATAGTTATAGCTTCATCCAGAGTTGTATTTTCATGCAGTCTCCAATCTTTTGGCCCACATTATTTCCTGTTGAATAAACCGGTACTCACATGCCACAGCGAACAGAGCGAGAAGAATAATGACCTTCATGGTTGTGTCCGTTTTTGCCTCGGTACTGAGCCACTGTCAGAGCCCTCTTATAAACCCACTCTGTCCTCTGCCATTGGTCAGTCTCAAGGGCATACATGTATACATTTCCATTGGTACCTGTCAAACAGTAACTTGCGTGTGAACGGACATATGGCTAACGAGGCTCCTCAACTGAGGATGTGTGCTTAACGGCATTACCTTACATCCCTATGTAAATTCCTATACTGTTAAAATGAATAGACATTTGCCCCATTTTTTGACTCATTGAAGCAATATAGAAATGTGTATTCATACACAGTGCTTGGTTTTGTGTCACATACTTTCTCCAAAATAGATTCACTATGAGGCCACAAGGTGGAGTTTCATGACCTTGCATTTGAAGTAAGCCTGGCATTTTGCAACTGGTTTCCAGTATTGGTCAGAAAGGAGAGTGTCTCTAAGGGTTCCTCGGCTTAATTTATCAATATAGGCTGTTTGTTACTGATCCTGTTTCTTTGATATAAAAATAGCTATAAAACAAACAGTATAACAACATTCATCATATGATCATGATATCTAATTGTTGTAATCTAGTGATATCATGTTTTATTGACCTCAGAAATACCTATAGATGCTGTACAGTATCATAGATGGTGTTAGAAATACAGCAGAATGTCACTCATCATTTGTACATTTTCAGAATGTATTTGATTGCATATAAATTCATGAAAGGTTTTCTTTTTCAATATTCAGGGACAGGAAATCATTTTTTAGATTGTCACTAGAATGTATTTAAATGAAATAGAATAATGTAATGCTCTATTATACATTAGGAATTTTTCTTGGTATATTACAGGAAAAACATGGCAGATATGACAAAAATAAACATAACAAAGTTGATATGTTTGGTACAATTTTAACACATAGAATAGATGTTTAGTCTGGACAAGAACAGTTGGTACTGTTTGCTCATTGAGATGATGTCATGGGGAATTGTTTCAGTCTTGCAGATGGTGTGTGACCTGTAGGTGTGTTTGCACGCGTTTATCTGAGGCATGTACCAGGTTGAGCTACTGATCAGCCAATTTCTCGCAAATCCAGTGCCGCCGTTCACGACACCTGAGATCATTCCAGTTTTTCTTTTGGTCATTGAAGGTGTTAACCTCAGCACAGTCCTCAGTAGAGTCGATAGAGGCACCATTTGGCTCACCAGGAGACCAGAACCCTGTGGTCATTAGTGTCCCGTCCACCCATTTCCAAGTCCCCTTTGTCTCTCTGTCAGTCAGACCAATCCAGAAAAACCTTTTAAATGTACAGATGAATTGCTGTTCCGCTCTGTTGTTTATGATCACCAGGTCTGCTCCTCTGTTTAGACAGTTCTGTCTGCTCTCATCCCACGATTCAGTCCTGTCAGAGATGTAGTACAAACTGGAACCAAACTTCTTCCATTCTTCAAGGCAGGTTTGATTCAACATATTGTACCTTCTCTTTAGATCGGCCTTTTCTTTATCCAGGTTTTTGTTTTGGACCTGTAGCTCGTCTCTTTGTTCAGTCAGGTTGTTGTTGCTGGTTCTATAAACTAACAACCTCTCCTTCAAACTGACAGTGACTCCATTATAGTAGACAAACAGCACCATGATCCCAGCCAGTAGGAGAAGGCACAGCAGGCCCAGACACGCTGCAGCAACTCTGGAGCGTCTCCCCATCGAGCCCTCAGAGCCGTAGTTACTTTCTCCAGGTCTACTCTTTGGTGTGGTGTCTTCTATCTTGGTACCAGAATAATGCCCTTTCAGGGTCTCTGCACTGACAAATATGACCGTAGTCCACTCATCAGAATCACCACAGTCTTGTTCCTCCTTTTTAATGCATTTTTTGCTGTCAATGATACACTCAGACATCGTGTTATTTTCCTCTGTCGGACCAATTCAACTATAACATACACTGTATTCTAATGTGTCTCTGTGACTGCACTGTACTGGTGTTAAGACCCTATGGAACAGGAAGACACCCGCGAGAAAGGAAACGACAACGGAACCACCCACCATGCAAGTGTTAGAAAATATACAACTAAGCTGCCACCTAAGTTGTGTGTATGAAAATAAGAATAAGAAAAATGCAGATGCTCGTGTCACTTCAGGTGGACATAATTCTTTCCCAGGTAGAGTAATGTCTGAGCGTCAGATATAGGCCTACTGTTCACAGAAGTGCAAATCCTTGAGAAGATCAGATAATGTGGCCGGTGAAGTGGGTATATAACAGTTTGTCTTCATGATTGAGTCCTGTGTTGCAGCTAAAAAACACAATCATGAAGTACGGTATTCTCCTGGCTCTGTTTGCTGTTGCATGTAAGTCCTTGCTTTACTCGTTGAGAGAAATGGTTTAAGTTCGCATTGGTGTCCATCCTGTGATAATACTCGGAATATTTACTGAACACGTGTACCGTTCTGTTTGCATGAGTTGTATTTCCATGCAATTTCACACTGATTCTTCCAGTATTTCAGTCGCTGCCCCCATTTGACGATGAGGATGACAAGATTGTTGGAGGGTATGAGTGCAGAAAGAACTCTGCATCCTACCAGGCATCTCTGCAGTCTGGGTACCACTTCTGTGGTGGCTCCCTGATCTCCAGCACATGGGTGGCATCTGCTGCTCACTGCTACAAGTCGTGACTGATGAAACTTTCTTCAAAAACATTTACCAAAGCCATCTACAGTATGTTCGACATAACTGTATTTGTACATCTGATTAACCCTCTCTCCCCAGCCACATTCAGGTGTGTCTAGGTGACCACACAACATTGTCGTCAACGAGGGCACTGAGCAGTTCAACTCAGGGAAGGTCATCATGCACCCCAGTTACAACAGCCGCAACCTGGACAACGACATCAAGCTGAGCAAGCCCGCCTCCCTGAACAGCTACATGTGCACCGTGATCATACCCTGTAGCTGTGGCAGCTCTGGCACCCGCTGGCTGGGGCAACCTACCCAGCAGAGGCTGTGAGTAGCATCAACAATATGCCCATAAATACTTTTGGTATTTGTTGTTTATCAAAACAAATGACAAGTTATATCACTGACCACTCAGAACCAAAGGGAGAATGTTTGATATACGAGCCTTCTACCCCAACCCACTGTTCTGCCTGGATCTCCCCATCCTGGGCAGCAACAGCACCTACCCTGGACAGATCACCTCCAACATGTTCTGTGCTGGATTCATGGAGGGAGGCAAGGACTCTTGCCAGGTAAGCAGAGTTGAATTCATAGCACACCTTACTACTGTTGTCCTTTTCATTTGATTTGTTAAAAGCGCTCATCTGTTGTGATTAACCAGCTTCAACCAATATTGAAAGATGCACCTCCAACAACCTTTCTCTTGCCCCATCTTCATTCTGTCAGGGAGACTCCGGCGGCCCCGTGGTTGGCAGCTGCAGGGTGCTGTGTCCTGGGGTTACAGCTGTGCCGAGGAACAAGCCTGGTGTCTACAACTCCTGGATCAGCACCACCATGTCTTCCAACTAATTGATTTAGACTGGAAGAGACATGTTCTCTAAGACAGAAACCCATGATAACTGGTATGAGAAAATAACCAGTCTTTGACTTATTCATTCTTTTAAAGTGCAATATGTGCTTTTAGGAAGGTATGAAACAGGTATCTGGCTAGTGCTTATTATGTGTAACTTGTAAAGCAAGAGTTGCAGACAACAGCTAAATCTGTTCAATGCTGATTGTGCACTGTCTTATCGGTTTCCTCTCTATGCTAAAATGCGCTGGTAAGCCGTTTCCTGGAAACTCGATGACATGAGAATGAACTTCTGATGACTTCAAATAAAATTTGATTTGAACTTGCAACTGCAATAGACATGAGTAGAACATACTTTTGTTCATCTCTTCTTAGGTTAATTATTGGAACTTACACAAATGTAGTCTTTCAGCTGCCACTATGGCCTATGTATTGCCTTACTTACCTAATCTTACTACATTTGCACACACTGTATATAGATTTTTCTATTGTGTTATTGACTGTACGTTAGTTTGTGTAACTCTGTGTTGTGTTTGTCACACTGCTTTGCTTTATCTTGGCCAGGTCGCAGTTGTAAATGAGAACTTGTTCTCAACTGGCCTACCTGGTTCAATAAAGTGCAGAAAACATTTTAAATGAAGTAGAATATTTTGACAATATGCATACAATTAACCTAAATGTGTAGCTATTCAGCTAAGACAGTTCATTAATAAAGGTTTCTGTTCGTTTGTCTGCTGACTTAAATTGGTGAACTTCAAATGGCAAATGCCTCTTCGATGAGGTTTAACGTGGTTGGCATCCAAAAAAATGTTGCATTACCTCCACTTACTAGACTGGAGTACAACTCCCTTACACATTCTTTGAAAAAATAAAATACCCTACCAGATAACACTACACACAAATAACACCACCATACTCCACTATTTAAATCTATTTAGTCCTACCTCAGGCCAACAACCTGAAAAGATGGGACACCACCACTTAACACACCCTGTAACTCTGGTGTTAAGTCTCACAATCCCAAATACCTCTCTGCAGCTGCCACCACCACCTCAATTTTCTGTGATTTACGTTCAATCTCTGCAGTACAGTTGATAACCATTGCTATAAATGCTACAAATCCAATCTTACTGAAACATCACTTGTTGGTTTATCCCTCTGTACTAGTACAGATCTACTACTGACACCACTCCTCTCAGGATCCCTCCCCCTTGACCCATCTTCCTCTACTTTCTTCACTGCCTCAGCATATGACAACTTCTGCACTACTCTAACCCTGGAAACCTCAACCTGCCTCTCTCGCATGGGACATTTCTAATCCCCAGCCCCATAGACACCACTACTTTCCACAATACTACACATTCCTTTGTCACATGCCCTTCTGCACACTTCTCACACCTAGGAACCTTCCTCCTACACACTGCTGCCACATGAGCTTGACACCTGTAATAAAGTAATGTATTCGGCACAAAAGCTTGTACAGGATAATGTATCCTAACATCACTTTGTCGGGCAAAGACAGCATCAAAACTCAAAAGAACAGACAATGACTAATGTTTCACTACTCCCTCCACCCTGTCTGCGTCGCACCAAACGACATCCATCACAAATACTGGGAATCTTCCCCTTCAGTTGGTCAACTTTTACATTCCCTGCTACCCCAGTAATCACTCCTTTCAATGGCACCCCTTCCTTGAGAGCAAAACAATTCACATTTCTTGCCTCCATTCACTTAATGTGGAGAACATTTATCACAGACCACTTCTGGTTACCCTCACCAATTCCACAGCACCAAACTCTTTTCACCCACCCTGAAACCACAAATGATCACCCAAAAGGCAAGGGTCCACTTTTAACAAACACGTCACGCCTACAGTCACAGACTCATCTTTAATCTGACCCTCGGCTCTGAGAACTTCACACCTACCACCTCCGATGCTTCGACCTCATTAACTTCCCTTTCTCCTCCGGTCTAAGGCTGGCTCTGCTTACACTTTCTAACATTCTTATTTAACAAACCATCTCCCCTTTTCCGCCATTTTTAACAGACTCAAGCTCACCCCCTTCCTCCCTCTCTCTCTCTCTCTCTCTCTCTCTTAGACCTCCATTCCTCCTCCGCATTCAAAGTATACGTATCCTTATGATTATACTGTACTTCTCCTGACATACATCTTGCCATTGCCTTATAGCAAATATCTCACATATTCCTATTCCCTTTATCTAGCGCTGGAAACATGTGACAGTGGAATGGTGACGTCAATATTCAGCGACGCTCTACGGTTTGTGTACAATTTCAAGCTTGATGGGAGGGTTACGTTTAGGACAACTGCATCAAATGTGTCTTTGTTTTGTCTTATAATCGTGAGGTGAGTAAAATAAGATTTTATCCCACTAAGTGTATTGACATTTTCGAGATTAAAGCTAGCTAACTTGAAGTGCAGTGCCCTGCATTGCTATATCAGCATCACCCGTAATATATGCGGAATGCGCAACCATTGCGGATGTGGTGCAGAAAAAATGCGCATCGCTGCGACAAACGCAATTATAAAGGTGCTAGAAATCATCATCAAGTTGAAACTTATGTTGTAAATCATTTGTAATTTGTGAAACTATTTGGTAACATGTATTATATTTCTCTCTTTTGTAGAATTCCCTCGATCCTCTATTTACTCAAGTGTATCTGCACTTTTGCATATCTCTGACGGGTACTGTCAAATAGTTGTTTTTGCACTAATATAAAGGAATTCAAATTCTAGTTTTCAGAGAGAGTGCATGTCTCTCTTGGCCATATTTTACAGTTGATGAATGTCTGCTCCAGGACTTTAGCTGTAGGCTACCTGGTATGAATGAATAATATCTTATGCAAACGAATGCACATTATAGTAAATGTTGATCTCAGTACTTCCCTGCACAAGATGCTCTCCTAGCGCCCCTATTTTTTTTTTATGTGCCACTTAGTTGTATCCTGTGAACATATGCCTTATGCTGCCCCCACTGAAAGATTAGTTAGTTGTCAGGTAGGTATTGCTCAAGTCCCCAACAATGCTGTGGTACGGCCGGCCATCTGTCGCAGTGTGAATGGAACTGTCAGTTGGTCCGTCTGTAAACCAGGCTTGACTCATGACTGAGTACTACGAGGAGGGGGGGCTGCTGTACGAGCACTCGCCTCCCATGCACATCAAAGTGGAGTCTCCGGAGGGACCCTTCGGAGGGGGCGTCTCAGAGGACGGCTTTCCCAGGGAGGATGAGGACTCGGAAGGCAGCTGTGACCAAAGCAGTGGGCTGCCTGGTGGACTCCCCTTCAACGTGGTGGTGGTGCATCCTAACATCATGACCCCTGGCATGTCCTCAGATGACCTCCTATCCATGGAACAGCGTAAGCTTTAACCAACGTTTAGCTATTAAATGCATGTCTACTGTTCAATATTAATGCTTGCAGTGGTGCTCTGTACTGTTATGATAAATATGTTATAACTATTAAATTTTTATGTTTCACCTCATATGACACATAGTAAACACCTATAGATCAACTCTGTCTTTCTGTAGACAGAGGTATGTCCTCTGTGTTGGCAGCAGGGGGTGCAGGAAAGAGGAAGAGTCGTTTTAGCGGTGCAGAGCTGGAAGTGCTGGTTTCTGAGGTGACGCGGTGTGAGGGAGAGCTTTTTGGTCCTGCTGGGAGGCTCCGGCGTAGGGAGAGAGAGAGGATCTGGGCAGGGATCCTGGAGCGGGTCAACGCTGTGTCCAGAGTCCCTCGTACCCTCCGCGAGGTCAAGAAGCGCTGGGACGACCTGAAGAGACGCAATGGAGGCAGGCTGGCAGATGCTAGGCACCGCACTTGTTACCTGCCATCCAACAGAGGGGCTTCCATGCTGGGACGGTCAGCTCAGGCAAGCCCCAGGCTTCACCAGGCCAGACAGAAGCAAAGCACCAGAGGGAAGGCCAGTTTCACGTGCTTAACTGATACAGAACCAGGTAAATCTGAACACTAACAATGAGGTAAAGCCTTAGATTCAAGCCTTGTAGGAACATTCAGATAATACATGTAAAAACTGCACTTTTTAACCACTGCTTTCTACTATATCCTCTTGTTTATTGCAGTGGGTGGAGGTGAAGGGTCGGAGAGGGATGGCTTTGAGAAGGATGAGGATAGTGGCGAGCGGGAAGGGGAGGTGGGAGAGGCGGAATGCGAGGGGGCAGAGAGCAGTATGGAGGAAAAGCTAGGTTTAGGACTGGGACTGGGGATAGGACCTCCCCCTAACTCGGAACGCTGGCTGCCTCCCTCTCCCCTCTACAGCGCCCCTTTCCTCAATGGGACCCCTCAGCCTAGTCCCCAGCCCTCACTAGGGGCCCAGCAGGGACCATTGGAGGCCCCTCCTCGCGGCTTATGGCTGGAGGACGAGCTACGCGGCGTGGGGGAGGCAGCTCTGCAGCTGGGGGATCGGGTGGAGCAGAGTCTTCGGGAGTTTGGAGAGGGATTCAGATGTGATATGAGAACATTAGTGGCCTCTCAAGAGGCACTGGCAACCAGCCTACAGCAAAACAATGTTCTCCTGCAAAGGCTGCTGGGAGTCCTAGAGGCACAGCAGCAGCAACAACAACCACCACAGCAGCAGCCACATCATTCCCAAAAACAACAGCCACAACAATCAATAATGCAGCAACCACAACAGTTACAGCAGCAGCAACCACAGCCTCAACAACCAATTCAGCAGCAGCAGCCGCAGCAGCAACAACAGATACAACCACAACAGCAACAACTGCTACTACAGCAACCCCAACTGGTGCAGCAGCAGCAACAACAACAGATACAACCACAACAGCAACAACTGTTACTACAGCAACCCCAACTGGTGCAGCAGCAACAACAACAGCTACAACTGCTACCACAGCAGCAACACCCCCAGAGTCCAAGTAATCAACCAATTTTAGCAGTTGCCCCTGTACCACCACCCCCAGATATTCTTGATGGTACCACCCGTCCAGATCCACCCGCAGTCATTAATGGACCCGTCCAACGGCCAAGGCGGGGGAGAATTGTTGACCATAGACGAAGAAGAAGGCGTTAGATAAAGAGATGTAAATAAGCTTTGATGTACTTTATTTATTTTCTCTTATACAATCTGATTTGAAATAATTGTGTCCCTCTAATTTCAACCAAAGTTGAAAAAGTTGTTTCTTTAGTACATTTCTTATGTAGAGTGTGGAAAGTATTCAGACCCCTTGACTTTTTCAACATTTTGTTACGTTACAGCCTTATTCTAAAATGTATTCAATTAATGTTTTTCCTCATCAATCTACACACAATACACCACAATGACAAAGTGAAAACAGGTTTTTAGAAATGTTTGCTTTTTTATTTTTTATAAACTGAAATAACTTATTTACATAAGTATTCAGACTTTTTGCTATGAGACTTGAAATTGATATCAGGTGCATCCTTTTTCCATTGATCATCCTTGAGATGTTTCTACAACTTGATTGGAGTCCACTGTGGTAAATTAAGGTCCCACAGTTGACAGTGCATGTCAGAGCAAAAACCAAGCCATGAGGTCAAAGGAATTGTCTGTAGAGCTCCGAGACAGGACTGTGTCGAGGCACAGATCTGGGGAAGGGTACGAAAACATTTCTGCAGCACTGAAGGTCCCTAAGAACACAGTGGCCTCTATCATTCTTAAATGGAAGAAATTTGGAACCACCAAAATCTTCCTAGAGCCGGCCTCCCGGCCAAACTGAGCTATTGGAGGAGAAGGGCCTTGGTCAGGGAGGTGACCAAGAACCCGATGGTCACTGATAGAGTTCTTCTGTGGAGATGGTTGTCCTTCTGGAAGGTTCTCCCATCTCTGCAGCCCTCTACCAATCAGGCCTTTATGGTAGAGTGACCAGATGGAAGCCACTCCTCAGTAAAAGGCACATAACAGCCTGCTTGGAGTTTGCCAAAAGGCACCTAAAAGGACTCTGACCATGAGAAACGAGATTCTCTGGTCTGATGAAACCAAGATTGAGCTCTTTGGTATGAATACTGAACGTCACGTCTGGAGGAAACCTGGCACCATCCCTAAGATGAAGCATGGTGGTGGCTGCATCATGCTGTGGGGATGTTTTTCAGCTGCATGGACTGGGAGAGTAAGGATCGAGGGAAAGATTAACAAATCAAAGTACAGAGAGATCTTTGATGAAAACCTGCTCCAGAGCACTCAGGACCTCCGATTGGGGTGAAGGTTTACCTTCCAAAGGGACAATAACCCTAAGCACTCAGCCAAAACAATGCAGGAGTGGCTTCGGGTCAAGTCTCTGAATGTCCTTGAGTGGCCCAGCCAGAGCCTGGACTTGAACCTGATCGAACATCTCTGGAGAGACCTGAAAACAGCTGTGCAGTGACGCTCCCCATCCAATGGGAGAAGCTCCCCAAATATAGGTGTGCCAAGCTTGTAGCGTCATACCCAAAAATACTCGAGGCTGTAATCGCGACCAATGGTATTTCAACAAAGTAAGTAGAGGGTGCTCTGTACTGAGTAAATGGTCTGAATACTTATGTAAGTGTGATATTTCTGTATTTTATTTTTAATACTTTTGCAAACATTTATAAAAAAAAACGTTTTTTGCTTTGTCATTATGGGGTATTGTGTGTAGATTGATGGGAAAAAAAACTATTTAATACATTTTAGAATAAGGCTGTAACACAAATATGCAAAAAGTCAAGGGGCCTGAATACTTTCCGAATGCACTGTATATATTATTCAAACTAAACACAGTAGGCTAATTGAAGGTTCAGCCCTCATCCACATATATTAGCATAATGTATTGGTTGGAAGTTGCTGCAATAGAACCAAGAAATGTCAGCGATTTCTGTTTTGTCCAAATCTTGTAGATAGACAATCAGCATTACAGTGACAGAAAGCACTTTGGAGTCTGCAGCAATCTATCATTAGAGCATATTAGTAAATGACCATTGAAATGTAATATACCAATGCTCTTCCAATGTTATGATACATATTAAACATGCAATGTGTGACAGGCTGGACATACACATGCAAATCTTAGAAAAAAGTATTATACAATGTGTATTTAACATGTGATGATAAATCATTATAATTGGGCTATAATGTTTAAGATATGGAAATGTTTCCCTGCATAGCTCTTAAAGGAAAATCTGCATCAGTATGTATTTTGCTTCAGATTTTCATTATTTGTTTCTCGTGATGTTATCAATTTATTAAGCATTATCTACAAGTATGATGTATGTGTTATCTTGCATGCAGTGTCTGATGTGTAGACAATAAAATGCAAGGGATCTGTAAACAAATTAATCATTTGTGTACCATTTTGCACAATTTATATATCTAAATATAGTTTTAGGGTCTGACTCTGTTCTGAGACATGTATTGACTAAAGATTAATAAAGGCAACCCTGAACTATATCTCATCACAGCTCTTCAATAGCTCTTTATTCAGACAAGTGCTGCTGGTGCAACCTGGTGACTGATGTGAGTGAATGCTCATGGATAAATGTAAAATGCATTGCTTTCGTTTCAATACTCATGACAATCTGAAGTGGATAAACATATCACCTGCAGAATGCAGGGCAGGCCTTCACACCATCACACTCTAGCGGCCAGTAACATACTATACAATTCGTTTCGCCTTCTGCCTTCGCGTTGAGGAAGAGGGGTCATAGAGAACCATCTTTGGAAGAGTGCTGCATGGGTAAAACATGGCTGCTGTGAATTCGTCAGAGAGACGCCAGGGCGACCCCAACGATGAGCTGGGGGACCCGGGGGGTGTAGCACAGAAATGTGAATCATCTGACTATAAATCGACAGACCCCGATAACACTTTTGCTGTTGAAATAGAAAGAATTCCCAACGACTCAAATGAAAATAGAGAATCTGGTATTGTTACCGATGGGCTTGCTAGCCAGACTGAAAGTAGCATTGCGCTTCGAGCTAATGATAGATCAGAGATATGTAACGAGTTGGTAGATTTAACATCTTCTGAAGAAAAGACCCACAACACCGATGTTTCCTTCAACAAGCAGCGGCATTTCGATTGGTCTGAGACGGAGGACGAGGAAGACGGCACGGATGCAAAAGAGAATGGAAACGACGGTAAGTTTATGTTTGCTAGCTAGCGTTGACTATGTTTCTTCGAATAGCCTGCCTTATCAATATGAGCTATCTAAGCTCACCTCTATCTATTTAGGAAAACAGTCGTGTGCAAAAACTAACTGAAATGTACGGGGTATCCCTGGAAACATGCAGGATGCAGCATTGACTGTAAATGTGCTCTTGCTCACTTTAATTGCCAAGATGCTAGCTAGTTGTCTCATGCGCTTAGTGAGCTAGCTTTGTTATTGGCTAACCGTTTATCCAATAGGATATTGATCATACAGGCGACTCAAAATAGTACACTGACCTTACCCTTCGACGTCAAATTCCTTTATTCATAATATTTGTGTAGAGATTGATTTGTGTAGTAGGCCTGTTTTCATATTTAGTCTCAAAACGTTTGTATCCATGCTTACTCATGAACGCTTCACAATGGCAATGTTGTATTTCTTTTGTATTTACAGTTCGTAATGGTGATATGGGGATGACTCCTGAGGTGCATCAGGATAAGATTACTGAAGATATCTCAGATGCAGAGGATGTGGGAAAAGAAAAATCACATTCTGACGAGGAGATGGATGTATCAAAAGACACAGGTGAAGAACAAGATTGTAATGGAGGAAAGGGGGTGGAGGAGGAGGAAGAAGAGGAAGAAGAGGAGGAAGAAGAAGAAGAAGAAGAAGAAGAAGGAGGAGGAGAAGAGGACCAAACAGTGAAACGGAGGAAATGTAGTTTGGAGTGCAAAGACTGTGGGAAGAGGTTCACCCGTCGGGAGACATTCAACCTCCATCGTCACTTCCACGCTCACCAGGATGAACTGGCCTCACTCACCTGTAAGGAGTGCGGCCTTACCTTCCATCACCGCAGCAGCCTCATCAAGCACCGCAGTGAGCACCAACAGAAGGTTGAACAGCCTGTGGAGCGGAAGAAGAGAAGGAGCCCACAGGGAGTCCACAAGGAGGAGAGGTCAGGCTTCCAGTGTGACCACTGTGAAGAGACTTTCCCATCACTGAGCAAACTGAGGCTCCACACCTGCAACTGTGCCCCGGATAAGGCGTACCGCTGCCCCCTGTGCCGCAAAGAGTTCCGCATGAAGATCTCCATCACCAGCCACATGCAGAACCACTCCCTGAGCTCCCACCCCTTCCGCTGCCAGGAGTGCCACAAGAGCTTCTCTGACATATTTTCCCTGCGTGACCACCAGGGCTCCCATGCCTCCCTCAAGCCCTACGCATGCCCAGAGTGTGGCATGGTGTTCAGGCACCGCTCTGTCATGGAGGACCACCGTCGTAAGCACACAGAGGACACACAAGGCCCCCACCGGTGCAACATCTGTGGGAAGCACTTCAAGTATTCCAGCCTCCTGCAACAGCACCAATACCTTCACACAGGCCAGAAACCATTCCGCTGCCCAGACTGTGGCAAAACGTTTGCCTTAGCCCAGAACATGAAGGCGCACTGCCGCCAGCATAGACGGCACCCTCACGCCTGCTCTATCTGCCCCCTCACTTTCCCCGACCAGGGCAGTCTGCAGGCTCACGTGTCATGCCACGAGACAGTCGGGGGACTAGACAAGGAGAACACAAACCACGGGGTGGAGCCAAAACGTATATTCAACTGTCCCCTCTGTCCTCAGAACTTTCCTTCACCAGCTGACCTGAGGGCTCACATGCTGATCCATGAAGCAGAGCATGAGAGGATGGAGATCGGGGCGTGTAAAGACTGGGAAACAAACCGTTACACCTGTCCCCACTGCCCTGCCACCTACTCTGACCAGTCTAATATGATGGCCCACCTGACAACTCACGCGTCTGCCCGGGTCAGTGTAGAGAGGCAGGGTAATGGACTTGAAGTAGGGAGATCTGCTCCACTTAACACTGCCAATGTTCCAGGGAGGTGGCATAGGGAGGAGATGAGTAGTAAGCCTTTAAAGTGTCCAGACTGTGGCAAGTCGTTCCGTCACCGCTCTGTGTTAACGCTGCACATGCGTATTCATTCCAAGGACAAGCCTTACCAGTGCAGGGTGTGCAACAAGTCCTTCAGATTCAACAGCTATCTGCAGCAGCACATGATCATTCACACCGGGGAGAAACCATACAAGTGCCCAGACTGCAGCAAGGACTTTGCTTTCCTGCAGAACATGAGAACCCATCAGAGGCTGCACACACAGAAACCGTTCCGCTGCACAAAGTGCCGTAAGGGATACAGCGACGAGAATCAGCTTCAGCGCCATTTGCTGTCACACAACGGCGAAAAGCCCCACAAGTGCCACCTCTGTGAAAAGAGCTTTGGGCTGGCCTACCTGCTGCGGGACCATCTGAACACCCACACAGGCGAAAGGCCCCATCGCTGTCAGGAGTGCCACAAGACATTCCCCTGGCTCGGCAGCCTGCTGGTGCATCAGAAAATCCACGCTCGAAAGCGCCAGGGGTCGAGTCAGCCTTACTCTTTTCCAATGGCAATGAGGATAAGAGGCAAGGGTAGCAGGGGCCGGAGCGGAGGCAGGCTGGCATCAGGCTGGCCCAGGCCGGGTGGAATGGGGCGATCAGGTATGGACACGCCCCAACAAACACCTCCATATCAAGTCCCAATGTCTAGGAGTCCTGAGTGGCAGAGGCGGCCGGCCCAGCCACAGCCTCCCAAGTTTTCATCCCAGATGGATATGCAGCAGCCAGGGGAGACGTCTGCGAGAAGGCCTCCACCAGTCCACCAACAGTGGCGGGTGGAAGGTGGAGAACTGAGGCCTGTCCCACTGCCTAACCAGTCTCAACCGTCTCAGGATCCTGAAAGACAACCAGCGCCTGTCCAACAGCAGCCATCTCCACAAACACAGCCACAGCAGGTACCACAGTCTCCACTGATACAACAACAAGTGCAATTACAGCTACAGCCACATCTACATCCGCAGCTGCGCCAACAGCAGGTTCAGCATCATCTACAGTCTCCGCTGATCCAACAGCAATTACAGTGGCAGCAACCAGGTGGACAGCTCCAGCCTCAGCCAGTACCACAGCAGCAGTGGCAGCCTGCCAGACACTTGCTCCAACTCCAGCAAAAGCTGCCCTGGTTACCAGATGCTCAGCCCCGGCCCACCCCACCACAGCAACCCCAGCAGTGGCACTCAGATGGCCTGCCTCGGCCACCCCCACAACAACAGCAGAGGAATTCAGGCAGGGCAGAGGCACCTACAACGTCACAGCCTGGTCTTAGTGCATCTCAGAGCCTAGAACCCCCTCCTACAGGAGAAAGTGGAGGGACCATGCCCTTGGGTAACAAAACACCCCCAGTGGCCGGGCCACAGAACCCCAGCCCATTAGCTGTGAGTGAGCAGGAGCAACACAGGCAACAGCCGAAGCCCATGAGCTGGGGTAACACACCCACTACACCACCAGTCCCCACACTGAGCTCTGTTCAGCTTGACTTCCCTGGGTCCCCCATTTACATGGATGGGGCTGCTTTGTGGGGTGGGCTGAGGACCTCTCCATCAGTGCCACCATCCCAGAGCACATCAAACAAACTGGGCCAAGAGCTTAAGCTACCAAGATGGTCGAGCGTCTCAGTGCCAATGCAGAAAGCTGTTAATGAATCACCCACACCTCCTAGAAAAGAGGACACAAGAGTTTGGGACTTTAATGCACCTCTGGTAATGTCCCCAACTGTTAGTTCATCAGAGAAAGCTGGGAGTGGGCGTGAGCAGCAGAAACAGTGGTCTCCAGCTCTACTCAGTACATCCTCCTCAGCTCAGATGGGCCACAGCTCTGTCATGTCAATTTCAAGCCCTCCATCTCATGGGATTGGAGGTAGTCCATGGGATTTCAAAGGATCCCCCTCAAACAAATCAGGCCTTAGCCAGGAGTTAGAGCAGCAGCAGCAAAAACATCTATCCTCCAGCTGGACCAATGTACCCACATCCACCCAGAATGTTCCCATCTCCATTCAATATGACCCACAACGTTTCACTCACGGGGTGGGACCCACTGTGTGGGGTTTCCAAACCACTCCAGCTGGCCCGCAGCAGCAGCCAATGGTAACAGGCACTCAAATCATCATAAATCAGACCTCTCCTTTCTTCTCTCCTCTTCCTCCGCTCCCTCCTCTTAGTTTGCCTGGCTCACACCCTCTTCACTCTGTAGCAGTCGGCTCTCTACCAAGGCCTCCACACCCAAACATTTTCTTCACGCCACAGGCGGTCATGAGTGAGAGGCCACACATGACACAGACCCTGTCGCTACCTCAGCTAGCCCCACGGCCTGTTCCTCACAAACTGGGCCGTTTGCCTTATGCCCCAGACCGCCTTCTCCAGTGCATGATCTGTGGGTGCTCTCTACCCCGGGAGTTAGACTTGCAAATGCACTACATGCAGCATGCACAGGGAGAGATTTGACACTGGCAAAGAGTGCATCTACCACTCTGTTTTTCCAAATGTTTTTAAATGTACATTTATTGTATAACTATAGCAATTTAGCTGTGTTTTGTGTCCTTTTTGAACATTCTCCATGTTGTTGATCTGTCACTCTATAAGAAAGGGTCAGATACTCTCAAAGTGTATAGTTTGTTAACTTTATCAAGCACAGTTGTCAGTTTTCTGAGTTCACAGCTTTACCTTGAACTGCAAAGAACTTAGAAATATGACTGTGTAATGGATTTCTTGGCCAGTACCATCATATTTACTGTGTTGTAAACATACCATGGATTTACCCAGTTTATTAGGTACACCACCCCGTTCACAAAAATATTTTGCACCTATAGACAGTGAGTCACGTGGCCGTGGCTTGCTAAATAAAGCAGGCATCGAGGCATTCAGTTACTACTGAAATGAACGTTAGAATGGGCAAAAGTGACCTAAGCGACTGAGCGTGGTATGATCGTTGGTGCCAGGCGCACCGGTTACAGTATCTCAGAAATGGCAGGCCTCCTGGGTTTTTCAGAGATGCGTGTCTAGGGTTTACTGAGAATGGTGTGAAAAACAAAAAACAGTCAGCGGTACTAGATGGGTGTACCTTAAACTGGCCGCTGAGTGTATATGTCAACTTATGGATCTTTGTTAGTTTTCCTTTCTGTGTACACTCTCTTCGTTACACCATTTAAATGTATTCCTCAAACAAGTGGATTTCATCTGTGTTGCACTGCATATTTGTGCCTTTTTATTGTTTCAAAACACTCTGCATGTTCTTTCTGCTCTCTCTTAATGTTGTAGTGGGTGTTATTCAAATTGTCAGGTCGGAATAATGAGTCATTTGTATGAGTCATTTCTTATTCTGTCTTCATTTGGGTTAACGTTTATCTTGTTTTGGTGCTAGAGTTATGAAATTAGGCTTATTGGGAGGAGCACACATTTTATCCAAACTGTGTGGCATGGGTTAGTATACAAATTAATGTATTGTATTCAAATGAAAAACTAAACTCACTTTACCTGTTGGGTTTGTGATATTGTATCAGCAACATGACAATGTTGCCAGAAGATACGCTTGTTTACACTGAGCTGCACTGGGATCAGAAAGCAATCATGGTTATATTAAGAAGCCATGGAGCAGACGCGAGATATGGGTCGGAAAACGTACCCCTATGCAAGGATGGGATAAGCCACTATACTCCAAATGTTACCTTTAACCACATTGTACATATCTTGCGCCGGCTCCACGGTGTCTTAATGTAACCATGCTTGTGTTCAGACCCCAGTGCTGCTCAGTGTAAATCAACGTAATGGTAGGGTCGTTATCTTCTGGCAAAACATAATGTAACATATTTTACGTTTTACTACATCTGTGCATTAGCAGTAGTTTTAAATATGTAAATACCTGGTAATAAAAATCATTGGGAAAAATGTTTTATTGTCGTCTGTATTCAATAAAACATAATGACATTATCCTGCAATAATTAAAACAGTCTACCAAATTGATGTTTTCAACAAAAAAGCGTTAATATCCGTTACATTGCATGTAGAGAACTAACGGTTGGGTCTAATGGTGCTTTCAAGACGAATGAGAACTTGGGAAAAACGAGGTTAAATCATGACGTCAGTGGTCGGAAAGTCGGAGCTCTAGAAAGAGGCCCGAGTTCCCGTTTTGTAATTTCGAGTTGGATGACCGTTCAAAACCATTTTTCCCAGCTCGTTTTTCTCCGAGTTCCCATTTGTGTTGTTGAACCCAGTTCTCAGTTGTTTTGAACGCGTCATGATTAGCTGATGTTCTCGCGCCAGATCTGTGGCAAGGAAGTTGTCATTTGTCGTAATTTCCTAGGACGGAACCACTGCAGCAACAGTTCGGAGGTGAAGAGTAAGAGGCGCTCCGAACAGCATTCGAGGCCTCCATGTCATTGTTTATTCCGTGAAAGGAGTTTTATTTTTGCATGCATTAGACGAGCCCCCCCTCTGAGAAAACTCAGGGGAATTTAAGTAATAGAGGCGGTAAACACTAAGAACGGAGATCCAAGTTGCAGTGGCCTAGTAACAGCAAACCAAGCACCACGCTGGGTGTTAGCTATGGAGGATGTCTCCGCTGTAACGATCAAAGACGAGGGAGGAGATGAACAGGAGTCGGAAGATGTCAGTGAACATTTAACCAAGAAGACCGAAAACAGCGCCCACAAGTCTGCCAAAGATGACAGTACCGATGGTAAGTGACCCCATCCTTTCACAATCATCTAAACATAGCTAACGTAACGTTAACTATTGCTACATCATGTTCAAATCCATGTTTGCTAGTTAGCTAATTAACGTAAGCGAACTATTCTAACATGATTATAGCTACGGGTGCAGTTATTGTTAGGTAGCCATTGACCAGATAAGTCAATTTGTCCCATTTTTTTTTTTTTTTATCTTGTTCACATTTCTTAACTAGCAAAGTAGCTAACTAGTGGTGACTAAGAAACTGCGTGTAGTCGGTGACGTTACTTAGGGTTGCTAGCTAGCACGGGTAAATAGTCGAGCATCCGAATTACATTAAAACTGTAATAGTTAAACGTCTACTCTTTGATCTTACGGTTTCTTCAATGTTACGTGAAATCCAATAGGCTGTCATATTGTGATAAATAATACTGGGGCATATTTATTACGCCTATTCTGTTGCAAAACGTTCCTTAAGCGGAATCGAACGAAACGGGACCTACCTCAATTTGTCCATTAGAAACTCGTTTTAGTTGCAAAATGAAACGTTTGGCTAATGATTACGCCCCTGGACTAGCGTGATCACCTCCCCAATGTTTTGGAACTTCCCCGTAGGCCAGAGCCCTCTAATTGTCCCCCACGATTAAATATTAGGTAGCTGCTGCCCAATAGGGAAGATACTGTATGTTGCAGCTCAAGACCGTTTTGCGTTGCTGATTGGGCTGCATGACGAGTCGATAAGCCGGCGACCAGTGCACCTGTGTTGTATGGACATGCCTGTCGACCTGATACCCGACCGTGATACTCAGGAAGCGTCCTACTGGATATCATGGTCCGGTCGCCTGCGGTAGCTAACGCATACAACGCATGAAGAAACAGTACACCCGCCATCAGTCATTTTAATAAAAAAAAGACAATCGTCAGTTTTAGAACTGAAACTGTACAATTTGTGTAAAACAGTGAAATGAGACTCATACTAATCCCCTGTCTTCAAAACAGAAGTACTCACGGTATGGTAGCTCAATCAATGCATGGTAGTTGTGGTAAGAAATGGAAGGGAATAAACACCGCTCAATCAAAACCGTCTAACCTATTAGCAGAGTGCTTTCGACACACCCACTCCTTTCCTTTCGGCACACCCACTCGCCCATACTCAGGTCGCCATATGGAGCTACATCTACCCACCTTTCAATTGGAAGGGGGGACTATGGATATGTCTGCGTTTGTACGTAATTTAGTCACACACGATTTTGTCTTAACTTGGGTGTATGATGCATCTTTCCATAGATCTGGCATTTACACAATTAAAATGATTGTCCCAAAGAGGGCACTAGTAATCAACTGAAATTCCAAACTTTGAACAAGCATATGTCCTGTTTGAGCTTGAATTGTCACTAATTGGCCCAAGTGCTGCGTCATTCATGGGGGGTGACATGTTTACTGTTTAAGATTAATAAGGCTTAAAGGGCTCTGTCATAGGCTAGTTATCATATAAGCAAAACAGAAGGTCTGACCTTATTTTCCTAGGAGCTGAATAGGTGAATCTTTGATCATTTTATTCAATATATTTGGGTGAGATTCTCCTATTTGAGACCTGATGAAATGTTTGATATCGGTAACTTTATGGGTTTTCAATAGAGTAGACCTGAATTTGGCTCCATTCACCTCAAGGGAAGTCATACGATCCCAATTCTTTCTCTGTCCACAGGTCAGTAGTGAATAGGATAACTTGACTGATCTGAAAAGCGTGATGAACATTTAGGTTAAATCAAACTTTCCCAATACAGAAGTTAGGTTGAAAACATTTTTAAATTAGGCTGCTTCACACATTCATATGTCTTTTTATAACAATTACATTTCAAAAGTATATTATCAACAACGAGTTGACTCTCCATCATTAGGGTGATATGCACTTTAGCAAATATGTTTATAATTGTCAAGTAAAATGTCTCTGTCAAAATATACGTCCATCCAAACAAAAGTTGTATCCGTTGCAAAAAATGTATCTTGACGATAATATGTATCATTGTAATAAAATATGCTTAAGTCTTGTTTCTTTTTGACAGTAATGGAATTTTGGATGATGGTAACCGTTTATAATCGTTTGAATTTTTTTAAGACAAACATTTTCTCCTCCACTCCTGAGCTGTGCTGCTGTGGGGAGGGGGGAAGGGGTGTTGCCTAGGCAACCCAAGGCTTGATTACTACAACACCTTGCTTTATCAGCAAGGAGCAACAAAGTTTCATTATGTTGTGACTAGTCCATGTTACCGCAGAAATGGACAAAATGCCAGCTGTCCTGACTTCTGTCAGCTGTTCTTTCCACACCAAAAATAATGGTTATAACGGTTATTTTAATTTTCATGACTGTCTTCATCCATAATTGTTGGTTACACGATTATACGATAATTGTGCAAGCCCTAATTGTACATGGAGGCACATAGTCATTATCTGACAAAAATATTCATTTGTGCTGTTTGTGTTATTGTTTGGTTTTCTTTTCTCTTTTCTTTGGCAACAGGAGTCGCCCTGACCTCCCATTTTCCCCTTTCTATTTTTAGGGGATGGGCTTTTCCGCTGTCTGGATTGTGGAGAAGCCTTTGGGGAGGAGGCGGCCTACCAGGAGCATCAACATGAGCACACCCATGATGGCCCAATAATCTGCCTGGACTCTGACTCCCAGTTGGATGGCTTGCTTGTTTCAGAGAGTGGGGGCCAACGGACACTATGTTGCGCTCTTTGTGGGCGCAAATTTGCAGACTCAAGGGGTTTTTACTCACACCAAGTCAAACACCGTAATGAAGCCCTCAAGCAGTCAACTCCTATTTTGCAATCAACTCCTGTGGCCCAGTCAACAGCTGGGCCCCAGTCAACTCATGATCAGGGCTTGGTGGTGGCTAAGCAGTATGTCTATGAATGTGAAGACTGTGGTAAATCCTATACTTCGATGGGCTCTTTCATCAGTCATACACGCTCACACAAGCAAGCTTCCAAATCAGTTTTCCATGAGCTGGCACACCTGAAAAAGAAGTCCTTTGAGTGTCAAACTTGTGGTCGCTGTTACTCCCGTTCATCAGCTCTTGATGCTCACCGCCGTTGTCATGAGGTCAAACTAATCCCAAAGTCCCGCAAAAGGGGTGCAGAGAAGCAACCACCCGCAGAGGAGCCCGCCAGTGCAACAGAGGACAGCAACAAAGCTTCTGAACAGACAGATAGGGCACAGGAAAATATGTTTGGGTGTTCATGTGGCAAAACATTTCGCGCCCAGTCTGGCCTGAGAACACACCAACGATTTAGCCACAATGAAAAATGTTCTCCTGAAAAGCTTAAGAGAAAACCCAAAAAATTTGACTGCAGTGAGTGTGAGAAGACCTTCAGTTCTTACGCCGGCATGCTCTGCCATCAACGCTATCATATGAAACGAGGTGGTAGTGGTGGCAAAAGGTTTCCATGTGAGGAGTGTGGCAAAGTCTTCACAACGCTCACATTCTACTACAAGCACCAGCGTTTGGCTCATACTGAAGAGACTCCAGCAAAGTCTTTCCTTCATCAGGTTTGCCAGCTCCAGAAGAAAGCGTTTGAGTGTCAGGAGTGTGGGCTCCGGTTTTCCAGGGCCTCGGCTCTCCAGTCCCATCGGCTTTGCCACAACGATGTTTTTGGACAGACTGAGAAAGAATCCCAGACACAAACATCCCCACTACCTCAACATAAGCTATTACTAGATAACAAGACAGAAACTAAAACATTTGCTTTAGGGGCCATTGTCTACCAACAGGACACCTCTCAGACCCTTGTGACCGAGAGAGACCCCTGTTTCTGTGAAACAGATGGGGATGCAGAAGCTGATGGAACTGATGATGTCAATGTAGAGGTGATCAGTATAAGTGCCTCAGATGGCTCTGTAAGGGATGAAGAAGAGTCACTACAAGAACTTAACCCTGATCTTGAATTACTGTGTGAATCAGACCAGGATGGAAAAGAGGAGATGGATGCTGTGTTGTGTCCAACGGAGTACATCTCTAGTACACTTAAGTCTAAACCAGAGATTGATCTGAAAATTGTACAAATTGACTTTCCGCCATTTGCAGGTGAAGGAGCTCAAACGGAGAAGGTTCATGGACAAGACCCACCTAAAAGATTTAACTGTCCTGAGTGTTACCGCTGGTTTACCAGTGTTGCATCTTTGCGCTCTCACAAACTGTGGCACAGAGTAGATGGCAAAAAACTATGGAATCCTGAAAATGATATTTTCAAGTGCGATGTTTGTGGGTTTGACACGACACATCGCAAAACGTACCACAATCACATGCGAAAACACGATGGCCGAAAACCCCACAAGAGTGTATTTTACCAGCTTGCCGGACTACAGAAGAATAGCTTCAAATGTGAGGTGTGTGGAAAGTGTTTCTCACGCATGTCTGCTCTACACTCTCATCAGCAACAGCATCCAAAAAGCAAAGCTCATCCCTGTCCAGATTGTGAGAAGACTTACTCTAATGCCAGTAGTTTGTACAACCACCGCAAAAGCTGCCACGCTCAAACTCCCACCCAAGATGAAGTATCAGACACTAAAAGTGAAGTGTTTAATCCAAAGACTTTATTAGGCCCAAAGGTTTATTATTGCGAGCGCTGTGGGAAGAGCTTCTGGTCTTTGGGTGCTTACGCTCACCACAAGCAGAATCAAGCTCAGTGTGCACATTTAAAGGAGAAGAATGAGCCAACAGTGTCTTCACATTCTGTCAATGGCCCTCCACATGTTCGTGGTAAAGTTGCCTGCCCTGTATGCGGAAAGAAATTTCGTCACCAAGGCATTATGAAATCTCATATGAGGAAGCACGAGAATGGGAATCATAGATGTGAACTTTGTAGCAAGTCTTTTCGCATGTTCTCAAGCCTCCTCAGGCACCAGGTTGTACATAATGCTCAAATCCTCCCGCCTCCTATCAAGTCTTTTCAACATCAGGTAGAACAAGTGACGAAGAATGCATACAGCTGCCCTGATTGTGGAAAACTGTTTTCACGAGCCAAGGCACTTAAATTCCACATGAAGAGCCATGGTTATGAGACCGACTACTCTGCCTCATCGCCTAAATCTGCTCTTGAGCTAGAGGGGCTGAAGTGCTCAACATGCCTTTCCCATTTCAGCAACAAATCCTCATTGCACACCCACCAAAAACAGTGTGGCAAGATAAAGACGGTCAGTAAAAGCTACAAGGAGGATGTTGCCCAACATGACATAGTTCCTAAAGCGAAGAAGCTCAAATGTCCCTCCTGCCTTTCTCTTTTCAACAATTTACTGTCATTGCAGTATCATCGAAAAGAATGTGGCAAGCCGAGGGCAATTGGAGGCTTGGATGCCAAAGTGAAAGGAGGTTTAGAGAAGGTGACAACGTGCATTGTCAAAGACCTTGTGAAAACAACTCGGTCAAACAACTCGGGCACTGAGAAAATTACTACATCTGTTACTGAGAAGGAACGTGGTGAACAAAGGGAGAACAGTGAGTCCCAAACCTTGAAAGCTGCCACAATCAACACAACTGATTTGAAATACAAATGTAAAGAGTGTGAGAGAAGCTTTGCTGTTGTAGGAGCACTGAATTTCCATAAAAGGATTCATGTTCTGGGTCACAAGTCTAAAGTTAAACCAAAGCTGAAATTGAAAGTGGCCGCAAGCCCTGAAGAACCCAAGCAATCCAAAAAGGTAGAGCAAACAACTAAAGGCCAATTCTGTTGTCCAGAATGCGGAAGACGCTTTATCTCCAATGCAGCCCTTGGCACTCACAGACGATGGCACACAGATAAGAAGTTTGCTGGGTCACTGATAAAAGATGACAATACAAATTCTGTTGGGCACAAGTCAGTGGATGAGGGACCTTTTCAGTGCAACAAGTGTGGTAAGGGCTTCTTTTACCTGTGTGTTCTTCGCCGACACCAGTTGTATTATCCGCCATGTCAGACCAAAGCCGAACCAGAGCCTGCAGCTGACACCAGCATGGAAGGCAACCGCAAACCCTCACACGCTGAATTTGCATGTCCAGAATGTAACAAAACTTTTGTCAAGGGCTCACTTTTAGCAGCTCACTATGAAAGTGAGCATAACAAACCCATTGAGTCTGCAGATCTTCAGGGGGACCAGTCCATGACCATGTCCATTGAAGAGGTCCCGGAGCAACCTGCCACGTCACACAGCAAGTCTGAAGCCATTCCATTAAAGAAGCCAAAGCTTAAATCTAATCTTCACCATTGTCCTCATTGTGATATGAGCTTCTTGAAGGTTCGAGGCTTGCGTGCCCACAAATGGCAGGCCCACTCCCAGGGCAAGAAGGTTAAGAGCAAGGGCACTTTGGCTGAGAGCAGGGACTCTGTTGCCATTAACACCTTGGCTACCAAGGAAAATGAACTGGTTAATGAGAGTAAGGACTTAGTTACAGAAAACAAAGGCACTGTTCTCAAAACCGAACACTTTGTTACAAAGAGTAAGAATGCTGTTGGCAGAAGGAAGAAAAGTCGACCGGGTTTCAAATCCATCCCTTGCGTTGACTGTGGGAAGAGATACAGTTCTTCTGGGGCACTCTATAATCACAAGAAGATCTGTGGAGTGCTCAAGCAGGAAGTTAATCCAGGAATGGCAGAAGTAGTGGAAGAGGAACCCTCTCCACCAACCCGCCTCTATGAGCAGACAATCAAATGCCTCTTCAAATGTGACAAGTGTGGAAAAGCTTTCCCAACTGAAGAGCAATTAAGAGCCCACAAGGACTTGGAAAAGAGCCGACCTCACTCTTGCGCCCTGTGCTGCCGTGGATATTGGACTGAGACTCAGTTGCAACAGCACCTGGCCTGGCACGACGATGTCCGCCGGCGACTACCAACAGAGCTTCGTTACAGACTCAGTGCTTCTGTAAGCACAGGGCCCGCTAAACTCAATGTCCCTCTGCCTGATTTGAAGGCGAAGTCATCCCTCAAGCCACTACCTACACCCCCCTCCCGGCCACAGAATAGCCACAAGTGCCAGCACTGTGGAAAAGCGTTTTTATCTCCAGGTGCTCTGCATAAACACGAGGCTCAACACGACAGCGATGGCTCCTACCGTTGCTCCCTTTGTCCCCGGACCTTCAGTGAGATTCTGGACCTCATTGACCATCACCAGGAATGTATGGGTGATGACAAAGGGCAGAGAGATCCCTACACTGCTGTCTCCTCAAGAGACACCGATGGCCTTACTTGCATTGAATGTGGAATGCGTTTCAGTCGAGAGTTGGAGTTGCACCAGCACTACATTGAACATGCTCGTGGAGCATATTAGATTAACAATGGAACTAATACAAGTCAGGAGATGATAGAAGTGGAATTGTACTTTTTCATGCACTTATGCACCTCTTTCTACTAAAGTTCAATTTCCAAGGTGGACATTTTTTTTTCCCAGGGTATTTTCAAGGACTAAGTGTCTAAGAGACTTGGTAAATTTGACTATTCTAATTATATCTATAGAATGCTGTTAACATTATTTCAAATATATCCACTAAGTGCTTCTTTAGCTCTTGACATCATTAGTTTATCGTTCTCAGGCTTTATTTCACACTGGATCTGTACATAAATGTAAAAATGTCTAATGAAAAACTCCTTTTATCAGTTCCACTGATTTGAAATGTGTCCTCTTGGTGTAGTTATAGAGAAAGAGAAAGTTAGGTAACTGCGGTTTCATTTAGAAAATGGTGCTGTTTCTCCATGCCGAGAAATGATTACATCCTGTAAAGTACAGCGATTTGTCTGTCAAGGTAGGCACTCATTTAAGTTTGTTTTGCTTGACTTAGTATGCAAGGGGAGAACGTGAGTCACCCACTTTCAGTAACATGCACTTGACTTTCTTTTGAGAAATTAACCAAGTTCTGGCTTTAACCTGTCTATATAAGATGGATGTTTATAGTATTATTAGTACCTATTTTTGTCTGTTTTCTTTTGCAAAATATTACCACACTAACATTGTATCATTTATAATTAGAAAATTTAATGTTTTCCTGGATTTCACTACCAAAGTTCCCAAATACTAACAGTTGATTGTTACTTTTCTTTTACTTTCCTGTGTTGTGTAAACATGTATCTATCGTAATGAGTTTGATTTAACAAACAGATTTAGCATTTGTTCATGGAGTTATGTTCCTTGTTGATTTAAATGAAACCTTAAAGTTTTTAGACTATTGCTAATCTTTTGAAGTCATTGCCTTTATGATATCTAATTTCAATGTAACCTTTTCCTTGTACCTTTAAACTACTACTGGTGTCTTATTAATGCAGACATGAAGAGTTTTAGTAAATGGTTAAAACTAGTTAAGTTTCCTGTGTGGTTAATTGTGTTGACTGAGTTACTGGTGTTAATGGACCTTGAAGCTTAACTCAAAAGATTCTAGTGGGTTTTCAGTCATGACGCGTCATGTTTACCGTTGATTGGAAATGGTTGAGAAAATTATTATAGATGTTAAAACTTAAAGCTGCAATATGTATAGTGCATTCTGAAAATATTCAGACCCCTTTTTCCACATCTTGTTACATTACAGCATTGTCCTAAAATTGACTACATTGTTTTTTCCCTCATTAATCTACACACAATACCCCATAATAATAATGCTAATTAATAATAAAAAATAAAAAAAACAGAAATCACATTTACATAAGTATTCAGACCCTTTACTCAGTACTTTGTTGAAGCACCTTTTGGCAGCGATTACAGCCTCAAGGCTTCTTGGGTATGACGCTACAAGTTTGGCACATCTCTTTTTGGGGAGTGTCTCCCATTCTTCTTTGCAGATCCTCTCAAGCTCTCAGGTTGGATGGGGAGCGTCGCTATATTTAGGTCTCTCCAGAGATGTTCAAGTCCGGTCTCTGGCTGGGCCTCTCAAGAACATTCAGAGACTTGTCCCGAAGCCACTCCTGCATTGTCTTGGCTGTGTGCTTAGGGTCATTGTCCTGTTGGAAGGTGAACCTTCGCTCCAGTCTGAGGTCTGGAGCAGGTTTTCAACAATGATCTCTGTATTTTTATTTGTTCATCTTTCCCTTGATCCTGACTTCTCTCAGTCCCTGCTGCTGAAAAACATCCCCACAGCATGATGCTGCCACCACCATGTTTCACCGTAGGGATGGTGCTAGGTTTCCTCCATGTGTCACTTGGCATTCAGGCCAAAGAGTTCAATCTTGGTTTCATCAGACCAGAGAATCTTGTTTCTCATGGGCAGAGTCCTTTAGGTGCCTTTTGGCAAACTCCAAGCAGGCTGTCATGTGTGTTTTTGCTAAGGCGTGGCTTCCATCTGGCCTCTACCATAAAGGCCTGATTGGTGGAGGGCTGCAGAGATGGTTGTCCTGGAAGATTCTCCCATCTCCACAGAGGAACTCTGGAGTAACAATCGGGTTCTTGGTGACCTTCCTGACTAAGGCCGTTTTTTCTTTTTTTTGTACCCTTCCCCAGATCAGTGCCTCAACAAAATCTTGTCTCGGAGCTCTACGAAGTCGACCTCTACCTGTTTTTTGCTCTGACCTGCATTGTCAACTGTGAGACCTTACATAGACAGGTGTGTGTGTGTGCCTTTCCAAATTATATCCAATCAATTGAATTTACCACCGGTGGACTCAAGGATTATCAATGGAGACAGGATGCACCTGAGCTCAATTTCAAGTCTCATAGCAAAGTGTCTGAATACTTATATAAATAAGGTATTTCTGTTTTATTTTATTTTTTATTTTTGCACGTCTAAGAAGCGGTAGATACATTAATGTGTGCTATTTCTATGCTTCCCGTTAAGTTTAGTTTTTGTCTTTTACTTTCAGTTTTGTACACCAGCTGAAAATACAATATTTTTGGTTATGGCAAAGATATTTCACAGCAGTTTAGATGTTACAATGATTCTCTACTCTAAACTTGCTTGTTTTGTCACAAACTAAAATTAGTTGAACTAGTTTAGAAACCAGGAAATGGCTGGGGGATTTCTGCGCAGTGCATCTTTTTAAATTGTTTCACACTTTCAAATGATAACCTACGCAGTAGTAGGTACACTTCTTTCATACAGTTAAAAAAGTATTGGGACAGGAATTTTTTGGGGGGGGGGGGATAATCCTGAATGAATCATGAGTAATGAGCGAGAAAGCTAGACTTGCATATCACCCGGCTGTGATTGGGAGTCCCATAGGGCGGCGCACAATTGTCCCAGCATCGTCTGGGTTTGGCCGGGGTAGGCCGTCATTGTAAATAAGAATTTGTTTTTAACTGACTTTCCAAGTTAAATAAAAAATGTAATACCCCAAAGACATGCTAACCTCTCACCATTACAGTAACAGGGGAGGTTAGAATGTTTTGGGGGGCATGATATTTGTGCGTCTAACTTTATCACTCATCTATATTCACAATTCATTCAGGATTATCTGTAATCATGGAAAAATCCACGTTAATGTAGAAGTGTTTCGAAACATTCTTATTTACAGTAAAAGTGAATCCAAAATGACACAATGCATTATTTATCATTTAATTTCTATTGGGCACAAAATAATCTGAAACAACCAAAACAAACAGCAAATGCATCCAACAAATTTGTAGAGTCACAAACTTGATGTAGTCATTGCGTGAAAGGGAAATGGGACCAAGTACTTACATTTTGTTATACACCTACAGTGCCAGTCAAAAGTTTGGACACCTACTCATTCAAGGGTTTTTCTTTATTTAGACTATTTTCTACATTGTAGAATAATAGGGAAGATATCAAAACTATGAAATAACACATGGAATCATTAACTAAGCAAAAAAGTGTTAAACAAATCCAAATATACTTATATATATATATATATATATATATATATATATATATATATATATATATATATATATGATAATTCAAAGTAGCCAACCTTTGCCTTGATGACAGCTTTGCACACTCTTGGCATTCTCTAAACCAGCTTCACCTGGAATGCTTTTCCAACAGTCTTGAAGGAGTTCCCACTTATGCAGCACTTGTTGGCTGCTTTTCCTTCACTCTGCGGTCCAACTAATCCCAAAACATCTCAATTGGGTTGAGGTTGGGTGATTGTGGAGGCCAGGTCATCTGATGCAGCACTCCATCACTCTCCTTCTTGGTCAAATAGCCCTTTCACAACCTGGAGACGTGTTGGGTCATTGACCTGTTGAAAAACATTATATTCTCACTAAGAGCAAACCAGATGGGATGGCGTATCACTGCAGAATGCTGTGGTAGCTATGTTAAGTGTGCCTTGGATTCTAAATAAATCACTGACAGTGTCACCAGCAAAGCACCATCACTCCTCCTCCTCCATGCTTCACGGTGGGAACCACACATGCGGAGATCATCCGTTCACCTACTCTGCATCTCACAAAGACACGGCGGTTGGAACCAAAAATCTCAAATTGGGACTAATCAGACCAAAGGACAGATTTCCACCGGTCTAATGTCCATTGCTTGCGATTCTTCACCCAAGCAAATCTCTAATTCTTATTGCTGTCCTTTAGTAGTCTCCTTGCAGCAATTTGACCATGAACGCCTGAGTCACACCTGAGTCTCCTCTGAACAATTGATGTTGATGTGCATTTATTTGGGCTGCAATTTCTGAGACTGGTAACTCTGCTGCAGAGGATAAGTATATTAAAGGTAACTCTGGGTCTCCCTTTCCTGTGGTGGTCCTCATGAGAGCCAGTTTCCTCATAGCGCTTGATGGTTTTTGCGACTGCACTTGAAGAAACTTTTACATTTCTTGAAATGTTCTGCTTTGACTGACCTTCATGTCTTAAAGTAATTATGGACTTTCCTTTCTCTTTGCTTATTTGCGCTGTTCTTGCCATTAAATGGACTTGGTCTTTTACCAAATAGGGCTATCTTCTGTATTCCACCCCCACCCTGTCACAACACAACTGATTGACTCAAACGCATTAAAGAATGAAAGAAATTCCACAAATTAACTTTTAACAAGGCACACCTGTTAATTGAAATGCATTCCAGGTTAACTACCTCATGAAGCTGGTTGAGGGAATGCCAAGAGTGTACAAAGCTGTCAAGGCAAAGGGTGGCTACTTTCAAGAATATAAAACATTTTGATTTGTTTAATACTTTTTTGGGTTCTACATGATTCCATATGTTATTTCATAGTTTTGTTGTCTTTGCTATTATTCTACAAAATAGTAAAAATAAAAACCCTTGAATGAGTAGGTGTGTCCAAACGTTTTACTGGTACTGTATGTGTCTCTATACTTTGGGTCCCCCCATTTTAGGGTACCATGTACAAAAAGTGCTGTCATTTCTAAATGGTTCACCAGATATGGATGAAAATACCCTCAAATTAAAGCAGTCTGCACTTTAACCTCAGGCATTGCACACTACATCAAATTTCTTTGGTCACATACACATATATTTAGCAGATGTTATTGCCGGTGTAGTGAAATGCTTGTGGACACCTGCTCGAAGAACATCTCATTCCAAAATCATGGGTATTCATAACAGCCTCCACTCTAATGGGAAGGATTTTCACTAGATGTTGGGACATGCTTCCATTCAGCCACAAGCATTAGTGAGGTCAGACACTGATTTTGGGCGATTAAGCCTGGCTTACAGTCCACGTTCCAATTCATCCCAAAGGTGTTCGATGGGGTTGAGGTCAAGGCTCTGTGCAGGCCAGTCAAGTTCTTCCACACCGATCTCAACAAACTATGTGTAGACCTCGCTTTGTGCACAGGGGAATTGTCATGCTGAAAAAGGAAAGGGGCTTCCCCCAAACTGTTGCCACAAAGTTGGAAACACAGAATTATCTAGAATGTCATTGTGTGCTGTAGCGTTGATTTCCCTTCACTGGAACCAAGGGGCCTAGCCCGAACCACGAAAAACAGCCCCAGACCATTATTCCTCCTCCACCAAACTTTACAGTTGCCACTATTCATTGGGGCACGTAGCAATCGCCTGGCATCCACCAAACCCAGATTCGTCTGTCGGACTGCCAGATGGTGAAGTGTGATTCATCACTCCAGAGAACACGTTTCCACTGCTCCAGAGTCCAATGGCTGCAAGCTTTACACCACTCCAGCCGACGCTTGGCATTGCGTATGGTGATCTTAGGCTTGTGTGCAGCTGCTCAGCCATGGAACCCCATTTCATGAAGCTCCCGGCGAACAGTTATTGTGCTGATGTTGCTTTTAGAACCATTTGGAAGTCGGTAGTGAGTTTCGCGACCAACGACAGACGATTTTTACCCGCTTCAGCACTCTGCGGGTCCCTTCTGTGATTTTGTGTGGCCTACCACTTCGCAGCTGAGCCGTTGTGGTTTCTAGATGTTTGCACTTCACAATAACAGCACTTAGTTGACCAGGGCAGAAATTTGACAAACTGACTTGTTGGAAAGATGGCATCCTATGACGGTGCCACGTTGAAAGTCACTGAGCTCTTCTGTAAGGCCATTCTACTGCCAATGTTTGTTTGTCTACTCTATGGAGATTGCATGGCTGTGTGCTCAATTGTATACACCTGTCAGCAACGGGTGTGGCTGAAATAGCCAAATCCACTCATTTGAAAAGGTGTCTCCAAACTTTTTTTTTATGTAGTGTATCATTTCAAGTCCAAAGTGCTGGAGTGGAGAGACAAAACAACGCGTCACACTCCCAATACTTTTGTAGCTCACTCTATATGTTGGGGGTGGCAGTGGTGTGTGTTTGTATTATGTGATCAGTCTTGCAGTGTATTCTAATTAAGTATATATCCAATCATGTTAGTTGTTAATCAGCCTAAATATAGAATATTTTGAGGTGACAAGGAGTGTGATTGAGCGTATTGATCCTAGCAGTGGAGAGAACAACTACATACCTGTACGTTTTTGAATTTTCTGGTGTACTTAAAGTTGCAATATGCAACTTTTTGGGAGACCCGACCGAAATCACATAGAAATGTGAGTTAAAGAGCTGTCATTCTCATTGAAAGCAAGTCTAAGAGGCGGTAGATATGTTCTGTGTGCTATTTCTATGCTTCCTGTTCTTAAGCTTTGTTTTTGCGTCTTTTACTTTCGGCTTTGTATACCAGCTTCAAACAGCTGAAAGTACAATATTTCTGGTTCTTGAAAAGGTATTTCACAGTGGTTTAGATGTTACAATGATTCTATACACTATACATAGCTTATTTTGCCACACACTGAAATTAGACAAACTATTAGAATTTTAGCAACCAGGAAATGTCAGAGCGATTTCTGCATGTTGCACCTTTTTAAAACACTATATGGTTGTGCTGTGCCTATGCCAAAATGTGTCAATAGGTGTAAACATCTTGGTTGTGAAAAATAAACCCCTTCATCCTGAATTCCACGGTGATGCTGCTGATAGTTTATCTCAGATTGAATTGCCAAACTATCTTCACAAAAGGATTTAAACAAGTTCAAATAAATTGTTGAAAGTTTAGCAAAAGTACAAGAATATCATGGGACTATATTGTCCTAATTTATGCTCCCTTTCTCTCCTCCACAGTGAAACTAGCCAGTATGAGGTGTCAGGACTGTGGACAGCAGTTCACTCGCTGGGAGGCCTTCAAGACTCACCTGCGCAAGCATGTCCTGGAGGAGGCGATGGCAGAGGAGGAGGAACGAAGACAGGGCATTAAGAGATCTCTGGAGATGAACGGGAGCAATGGCAATGTGGAGTCGGCAGCACCTGAGAAAAAGCAGAAAAATTATGACAATTGTGATTACGAAGAGAACAGTGATGTAGACGTGGAAGGTGATGAAGAAGACGAAGAGTTCTTTGACAGTTCCTGGCAGGTCAGACCATCAGAGATCGTCACAGTTCGTCCGCGCGTCGCCATGCTGTCTGAGGAGGAGAAACCAGTCTTCAGCAGCTCCCACAGGGTCTACGCATGCTCCATCTGTGGGAAGGTCTACTCCTACCTCGAGTCGTTTAGAAATCACCAGAAGACTCATGAAAAAGAAGAAAAAAAACAACCCACAGAGAACAAGTGCCCGGACTGTGGGAAGGTCTTTGCTCGCCCATCCCTTCTGGTGACTCACTTGAAAGTGCACAGGCCTCCCGTGTCGATGGAACCCTCCACTCTGAAGTGCGATCAGTGTGTAAAAAACTTAAATTCCCTGCAGACGTATTTAATCCACATGGACCTGCACAAGCAGAAGCCCTTCTGGTGCCTGGCCTGTGCTAAGGGCTTTAGGGATGAGCTCTCTCTGGACAAACACCTGCAGGGCCACAACCTGAGGCGCCACAAGTGTGACCTCTGTGAAAAGTCTTTCCGCGTGCCCGCTGAGCTCCGCTACCACTACAATACTCACACCGGCGCCAAGCCCTACAAATGCACGCTCTGCAAGAAGAACTTCTCCCAGCTGGGCAACCTCATCACGCATCGGAAGAAGCACGTAGGGGTCTACCTCGGGGCCAGCAAGACGCCACTGGGACCCAGGAACCACCTGTTTGCTGGGAGGAGAAGGGTGACTGAGATGAAGAGGCTGGTGTTCACAGGGATGGGTAGCACAGAGGAGGCGGAGGTGATAGATATGCTTCAGGAACATACAGAGGAGGAGGAGGAAGAAGAAGAGGATATTGAGGTGGGTGAGGAAGAATCTGGATCAGTAGAGTCGGGGTCTGAGTCTAGTTCTGAAGATTCTGGCGCTGAGGAGTCGTCGTCGGGATCGTCTAAATCAGATTCATCAGACTCTTCTGGATCTGATTCCTCTGACAACTCTGATTCCTCTGGATCGGGAGTGGAGGAGGAGGAGCAAGAGGGGAAAGAAGAGACAGCATTGGAAGCACATGTGGCGGTGCAACAGAAAAGACCTAAAGAATGGGAGTGTTTTGAATGTGGTGAAGGGTTTGATCAAGAGTCAGCGTTGCACCTGCACTATATGAAACACGCCAGTGGGGAGCTGCCAGTACAATGACGGCCCAGTACATGGTGAGATTAGCTGTGAAAAGATTGGTGAGTTGGGCACTGTTCAATGTATTTCTACTACTTCAGAGTAGAGTCACTGCTGATCCCTTGAATTGAAGAACACTGAAGACAATTACTAATGATTCCTCTCCCAATTGTTGATCACCAGTATGACTTATTTTTGTCCTTTTTTCTGCCCTGTTTTTTTTCTGGCCCCGAGTTTAAATGTTTTGAAGTGTGGGTTGAATGGGTGAATTTAGTTGTATGAGTTGAAGGCCATGAGGAAGTTAGCTTTTTTTTCTTGCTCCTTTGTCTTTACATTTAGATTGTTTCAAACTAATCTAAATGTTTTTGTGCCTTTTTGGTAAGAAAGGTGTATTGCCAATTTTTTTGTAGACTCAGATTTCTAGAATTTAAATTCTTCAACTGTGCTTATCTATACATAATATTGATAGAAGACAAGGCAGATTGACGTTAGTTTTTCACACCCATTTTCAATCCGAGAGATCTTTTATTTTTGTATTTACACCGACCATATAGCTAATTGTAATTTGATAAAACTGTGATTAGATTTAGTGTTGCCGGGTTCCCTGAAATGTAATCTAAAAACAGCTTGCTTTCTTCAATTTGATTCAATCATGTCTATTTCTATCATGTTTTTCATTATGGAATCTAGCATTCTTTTGAAGTTAACTTGGGTGTTTTATTTGTCAGTAATGGGAAGACATTGTCTGAATTATTTCATATATATATATAGTACCAGTCAAAAGTTTTGACATCTACTCATTCCAAGGTTTCTTTATTTTTACTATTTTCTACATTGTAGAATAATAGTGAAGACATCAAAACTATGAAGTAACACATATGGAATCATGTAGTAAAAAAGTGTTAAACCAATCAAATATATTTTATATTTGAGATTGTTCAAAATAGCCATCCTTTGCCTTGATGACAGCTTTGCGCACTCTTGTTTTTCTCTCAACCAGCTTCACCTGGAATGCTTTTCCAACAGTCTTGGAGTTCCCACATATGCTGAGCACTTGTTGGCTGCTTTTCCTTCACTCTGCGGTCTAACTCATCCCAAAACATCTCAATTGTGTTGAGGTCAGGTGATTGTGGAGGCCAGGTCATCTGATGAAGCACTCCATCACTCTCCTTCTTGGTCAGCCTGGAGATGTTGTGTCATTGTCCTGTTGAAAAACATGATAGTCCCACTAAACACAAACCAGATTGGATGGCGTATCGCTGCAGAATGCTGTGGTAGCCATGTTGGTTAAGTGTGCCTTGGATTCTAAATAAATCACTGACAGTGTCACCAGCAAAGCACCATCACACCTCCTCCTCCATGCTTCACGGTGGGAACCACACATGCGGAGATCATCCGTTCACCTACTCTGCATCTCACAAAGACATGGCGGTTGGAACCAAAAATCTCAAATTGGGACTAATTAGACCAAAGGACAGATTTCCACCAGTCTAATGTCCATTGCTCATATTTCTTGGCCCAAGCACGTCTCTTCTTCTTATTGCTGTCCTTTAGTAGTGGTTTCTTTGCAGCAATTTGACCATGAAGGCCTGATTCACACAGTCTCTGAAAAGTTTATTTGAGATGTGTCTGTTACTTGAACTCTGTTAAGCATTTATTTGAGCTGCAATTTCTGAGGCTGGTAACTCCAATGAACTTGTCCTCTGCAGCAGAGGCAACTCTGGGTCTTCCTTTCCTCTGGCGGTCCTCATGAGAGCCAATTTCATCATAGAGCTTGATGGTTTTTGCGACTGCACTTTTTCCGTATTGACTGACCTTCATGTCTAAAAGTAATGATGGACTGTACTTTGTCATTGCTTATTTGAGCTGTTCTTGCCATAATTTGGACTTTGTCTTTTACCAAATAGGGCTATCTTCTGTGTGCCACCCCTACCTTGTCACAACACAACTGATTTGGCTCAAATGCATTAAGAAGGAAAGAAATTCCACAAATGAACTTTTAACAAGGAACACCTGTTAATTGAAATGCATTCCAGGTGACTACCTCATGAAGCTGGTTGAGAGAATGCAATGAGTGTGCAAAGCTGTCATCGAGGCAAAGGGTGGCTACTTTGAAGAATCTCATATGAAATACATTTTGATTTGTTTAACACCTTTTTTTTCGGTTACTACATGATTCCATATGTTATTTCATAGTTTTAATGTCTTCGCTATTATTCTTATTTTTTTTTTTTTTAAATGAGTAGGTGTAAACGTTTGACTGGTACTGTATATCCAGCCTACTGTAGTAGTTGCTATGATTCCATTAACATGTAATCTAGTATGTACCAGGAATTTTTCTTCGATACAACCACATCACTCGCTCTCTGTCAGTCTGATAACCTATTCAGCTGTATGTTTTTTTTAAAATGCTTTGCATAGGATTTTTTTTTTTCTGGGTTAAATTTCTGTTTTTGTAATAGAATTGTAACTTATGTGGTAATAAATTAAATGCATTTCGAGTCCTCTCTTTGTATGTGCACTTTACATAGATGAGATTTTACATCACAATTATATCTTCTCACTATAGTCTAGATTCAGATTGTAATGACTGTATGCCATAAGTATTTCAGCCATTTTAGGCTCCAACCCTGCATTTGTGTGGCATAAGGCACGTTTTCTGCTCTGTGTGGCGTAAAGGGCAACATCTACTGGCTTATGTGCATTCCTCCAGTCACTGGATGACTCCAGTCTATTCTTGGTTTTGAGGAACCTGTCTGATAAATAATGTTTGATTGCTGGTTGATGTATGGCTGAACAGATGCTAAGTTTTCATCTTATTTATTTTACAATATGAATATTGCTATAGCAATCAAACATACATTTATCACCAAGTATGTTGTCATGCTTTATAAACTCACTAAATCATAGCTGACTAAACTCAACTCCATGGTGAAGGAAGTGTTTTATGAACTCCAATGGAGTTGAGCAGAGACCAGGCTTTGTGGAATTCAGCTCCAACTACATCAGTGGTCACCAACCTTTTCTGAGTCAATATCACTTTCTGAGTCCAAAAGCAAGTAGAGATCTACCGCTCAGATTTTGTTTTTAAAGATGACTTAAAAACATAAGCTTATGCAACATTAACCTATTGAATACAGTTCTGTAGCAATGACATTTGTGCAGTAGGCTGTATATTTCAAAATTGTAAGTATATGATCACACTGGTAATAGATAATGTGTTGTATTACTTGGAGGCACAGCTGAGTGAAAATAATAATTCGTTTTTTATTTTACTGGACTGATAGCCTGCATCTGATGGTCAATCTGAGGGGCGGGAGAGAGCAGTGGTGAGTGCCGCACCGTATTCACCGTCCCTCCGCTCTCCCTCAATCTGCTGAGAAAACAGGACAGTCTTCCTGCAGATGGCGAAACTCAAATCGCACTGCATTATTTCTGCCTCATGCACCAATTCATGTTACTACTATGACCAGAGAAAGTGAAATATTCCTCGATATTAAAAGCCACAAATAATAACAATGCAAGCTTATCAAAACACTTTGCTATACTCATTCATTGCTGCTGCAGTACTGGTTGTAGCATGAGTGGAAGTAGGGAGAATGCACATTTTATGGCACAACTTAAACATTAACTTATAAAAACAGCAGCTCTTTGCTGTATTCATTGAGTCTCTCTAGTCATGGTTTCACCACAGGTTAATGAGAAGGGTGTGCTTGAAAGGATGCACATAACTCTGCAGTGTTAGGTTGTATTGGAGAGAGTCTGTCTTAAATCATTTTCCACACACCATTCTGTGCTTGTATTTAGTTTTCATGCTAGTGAGGGCCGAGAATCCACTCTCACATAGGTATGTGGTTGCAAAGGGCATCAGTGTCTTAACAGCGTGATTTGCCAAGCCAGGATACTCAGAGCACAGCCCAATCCAGAAATATGGCAGTGGCTTCTGATTACATTACATTTTCACAGAAGCGCGTGTTGCAATTTCGATGAGGCTCTCTTGTTCAGATATTGGTAACTGGACTGGAGGCAGGGCATGAAAGGGATATCGAATCCAGTTGTTTGTGTCATCCGTTTCGGGAAAGTATCTGCGGAGTTGCGCATCCAACTCAGGTGATTCGCTATATCACATTTGACATCTTCTGTAAGCTTGAGTTGATTTGCACACAAAAAATCATACAATGATGGAAAGACCTGTGTGTTGTCCTTGTTAATGCAGACAGAGAAGAGCTCCAACTTCTTAATTATAGCCTCAATTTTGTCCCCCACATTGAATATAGTTGCAGAGATTCCCTGTAATCCTAGATTCAGATCATTTAGGCGAGAAAAAACATCACCCAGATAGGCCAGTTGTGTGAGAAACTCATCATCATGCAAGCGGTCAGACATGCAAAACTCTCGTCTCAATGCAAAAACAACGTGTCAATACTTTGCCCCATGATAACCAGAGCACTTCTGTATGTTGTAAAAGCTTTACATGGTCGCTGCACTTATTGCATAGTGCAGAAAAGACACGAGAGTTCAGGGGCCTTGCTTTAACAAAGTTAACCATTTTCACTGTAGTGTCCAAAACGTCTTTCAAGCTGTCAGGCATTCCCTTGGCAGCAAGAGCCTCTCGGTGGATGCTGCAGTGTACCCAAGTGGTGTCGGGAGCAACTGCTTGCACGTGCGTTACCACTCCACTATGTCTCCCTGTCATGGCTTTTGTGCCATCAGTACAGATACCAACATAACCAGCAGCTACGTTTGGCTACATATGGACCATTAATGGAATTCCCACGAGAGAGTAACTTTAATGTGATTGGATGTTAATTATTTGACTAGGCTACCTGTATTTGATATTGTGTTGTTATTTCGCTCAACACTAGATGGTTTAATTGTATTTTTGCCAGTGAAACGAGGCTGCTCAGGCGAGAGAAAAAAAACACCCAAATGTATAGCCCCGATGGAAAATATAAATGGACTGTTTGAAAATGGAATCACATTTTTATTTTGAGTACCCCTGACGGCATTGCGCGGACCCCCCAGTTTGGGAATACCTGCTCTCGAGAAATAAAATAATTCACAAGAGAGATGAAGTCAAGCACTATATGGGTTGCTGGGCTTAAGGGAATTATAGTTTTCATTAAGCAAATATTCAACCTAATTTCAGGGCAGAAACGTGGTAATTAACTACAATGACCATATCCATTGCACCTGTTATTTTCCGGGTCAGACACAGATGGATATACCTTTTCTAAATTAAGTTACATACACTCAGACCGCAGGAAAGAGGACTTTATACAACACAATTATGAGAGAGAGGGATAGTAAATCTGCTGTTTAGAGCCGTGCAGCATTTACGGTGACATGGCCTCTGCAGAAGTCAGGGCATTCATATTTCTTGTGCTTCGTGAAGCTCTTGGGAAGGAAGTTGTCATGGTTTGTGTTTGTGTTTATACAGGACCTCCCGCCCTCAGCTTACGAAAACCAATCATGTCAATGCAGAGCTACATGGAGCCACCCGCATTCTTACAACATCTGAGAGGCTCACAGCAATGAGGTACCCATGCAAGTGCAAGGCCTTGTTTTTATTTGCTGAACAATTTCGAACATATTTTTGCGTTTTTCAAGAGTCTCACTCAATTTCTGCTGATGCCAACTTTTTGGGGTCACAGTGGGGCAACGAGGTTTGGCTTTCCCATGTATCTGAACGCTCCGCTGGGGTCACTACAATGAAAAATGCCTTTGGTGGTAATATTCTACACTCGGAATGTGACCCCTTTGGTCACTTTATTTGTCTTGTGATCAGTTACAATGACATTACGCTCATTACTGTAAACTACTACGGGTTCAACACCAAACATGAAAGTTATGAGTTGCTTGAATCTAAAGAGAAACATATACTTCATTGGTTATCTAAATTTCCCAAATTCGTTATTATTTATTTGATAGGAGGGGACTTTAACATTACTATAGATAATTAATCTGATAGATGGCCCCCATGTAGGCCAACCAGTCAGAATTTGGGTTTAATACTTTTTATGGAAAAGTTTGATCTTATTGATATATGGAAAGAGAGGTTTCTGTCCGATTGATCGTTTACTAGGAGTAACAAAACAGGTTCCAGACAGTCCAGAATAGATTTTTTGCTTATCCTGTCACGACTTCCGCTGAAGTCGGTCCCTCTCCTTGTTTAGGTGGCGGTCTACGTCACCGGCCTTCTAGCCATCACGATCCACTTTTCATTTTCCATTTGTTATGGCTTTGTTTTCTACACACCTGGTTTCAATTCCCCCATTACATGTTCATTATTTAACCCTCTGGTTTCCCCCATGTTTGTGTGCTTGTTTGTTTTATTGTAAGGCTGTATCTGACGGCTGGTATTATTGTTGCCGGGTTTTGTTGTTTGTGGTGGCATATTTCTGCTTTACCAAATGAGGAGAGTTACAAACTACACACCAGTCAGAATTATACTTAAACTACATCTTTAATAATAATAAGCTTTGCAATAGCATTTGACTTTCAACAATTCACTATTTCTAATGAACCATTGAGAAGTACCAACAGAAAAGCACAAAGATCTTTTATAGCCAAGATACACCCCTCTCAACGTACACTGACGAACCACAGATTTTAGGAACAGTTCACAAAGGTTAAGATTTGTATGAAAGATATCTATAAAACATAGCAGACAGTTACTGCTGTGTCAACAGGTTTCATAGTAAAGACCAGTGTCTGGCCCCCTTACTCCAAAAGGGAACCGTCTCTCCCTGGTACGGCATAGAACAGAAACATTTGCTCATGTTCTCTGGAATGCTCTTTAGGTTTTATCACCCAAAGACATCGTAAATCTTCTCTGTCAGTGCTATCTCATAGAGGCCCATCCTCAGTGGAACACATACACTATACTCTATTCTGTCGAATAAAACAACCATTATAATGCAATACAAGCATTATAATATAATCTTACAAGCATTATAACATAATCTTGCAATTTTCCACGACATGTTACGCCCGTATATTTCGTGGTACTGGTATTTTTCAAGCACCATAGTATTTGTATTTGTACTGGTGTTTCCTTTAATTAAATACCTTGTCCACGCATCTCAGCTCTCCTACGCCTGACTCCTTTCACCAGTTACCCACCGCCTTGACATATCCAAATGTATTGATAGTGAGTGTGTAACTGCAAATATTTGTACTACTCCCCTCACAGACCATAGGGCCATTTACATTGATATCAAAATATTTACCCCTGATACTAACCTTGGTAGAGCATCCTACTGGAAGCCAAATAGCTCGTTATTAAATAATTATATAGTTAAGTTTGAGGTTAAAGATCTGCTTTCACACTTTTGGGAAATTGCTTGTGAAGAAAATTGTTGCAAGAACTGGGAGCTCTTTAAATTTGAGGTGTCCAAATACCTTAGAAAATATGGTAGTAATCTTGCTAAGACCAGAAGAGCTGAGGAGGAAAAGGTGATCATTAAGATAACTTCCCTTTCTCAGAGGTCCCCAGCCCGCCTCTTGGGGGAGGAGAAGATGGAACTGATTGAGTTACAAAATAAACTGGATAATAAATATAGATTAAATCAACTGGATAATAAATATAGATTAAATCAACTGGATAATATATATAGATTAAATCAACTGGATAATATATATAGATTAAATAAACTGGATACTATATATAGATTAAAAAAACTGGATAATATGTATAGATTAAGTTAACTGGATAATATATATAGATGAAATAAACTGGATAATATATATAGATTAAATAAACTGAATAATATATATAGATTAAATAAACTGGATAATATTTATAGATTAAAAGCAGAAGGAGCCTTTATTAGATCTAGAAATAAATAGCTTGAGGAGGGAGAACAGAATTCATCCTATTTCTTTAGACTTGAGAAATTTCACTCTACAAATAACACTATCCATTAGTTAAACATTGATGGTGTTATTACAGATGAACCAAAAATGAATCGCTAAATACTGTAGCAATTTTTACAGAAAATTGTATAGCGCTACGTACTCTTAGGAATCCACAGATATGTTTTTGACTCACTGAATGTCACTATATCAGTGATACAGAATCTAAACAATGTGATGAACCCATCAAAGCCGAAGAGATTATAGAGTTTATCAAACATCTAAAGAACAATAAATCCCCAGGTGTTGATGCAATTATGTCAGAATGTAACTAATTATTTTCTGACCAAGTAGCTCCCTTCCTACTTGAGGTATTTTTTAGAGAATATTAAAAACAATGTTCTCCCTCCTACAATGACTCAGGGGTTAATAACACTGATACCTAAGCCTAAAAAATAAGTGCTGCTCATCAATAACTGGCATCCAATTTGTCTTCTTAATAATGACTATAAGATATTAGCCTTACTACTTGCAAAACTAATTAAAGAAGTCCTGGATGCAATCATTGATGAAACACAGTCTGGCTATATGAGGAACATACCTATTTCTAACAATATCAGAATAGTATTAGACATACTTGACTACTCAGACCTAATAGCTGAGGATAGCTTCATATTATTTTTTGATTTTATAAAGGATTTGACACAGCAAAGCATCAGTTCTCCTTCCACTCCCTTGAGAAATTTGGCTTTGGGGATTTTTTCTGTAAGGCTATTAAGACTCTCTATATAAATGGTAACAGCTCTATCAAACTGAAACATGGCACCACCGAGTCCTAATAACCAAAGCTGAAGGTATCTCTAGACTAACATATGGCATTCTATCTTTATATCTTGATGGTAAAATAAGCAAGGAGATAGACCAGATGCTTTTCAACTTTCTGTGGAGAAACCTTACCCATTACATTAGGAAAACTGTGGTAAGGAACACTTATGAGTATGGTGGGCTGAATTTTATGGACTTTACTACCTTAAATAATACTTTTAAGATCAATTGGATAAACAATTCCTAAGAAGACCCACTTCTATGTGGAATTTTATTCCTCATCATGTCTTCTCTACTTTTGGTGGCCTTAACTTCATGTTGGTTTGCAATTATAATATTGACAAAGTTCCAGTGAAACTTTATGCTTTTCATCAGCAGGTTTTCTTGTCATGGTCCTTAATTTATAAGCATAATTTTTCTCCACACAGAGATTATATATGGAATAATCGGGATATAGTGTATAAAAATACTTCTTTGTTTTTAGAATATTGGTTCCGAAATAATATCCTATTGGTGAGCCAACTTGTAAATGCAGAGTTTTTTTTACTTAGTTATAAGGAATTCTTATCACTTTACAAGATACCTGTAACACCTAAAGATTTTGCCATTCTTTTAGATGCCATTCCCTTGGGTGTTGCTTTATTATTCAGGAACGTGTCAAGATCTGACCCTCAGAACCTTCCTTCTATTAACTCTGTTGACTCATCAGTAGGAAAGATTAGTTTCCATTCAACAATAGAGCGATATGAACCTTGTTTCAGCAGGATGTTGTATCTATCTATACCTTAGGTCATGCCTTATTGGAACGGTTCTAATGTTAATATCTGTTGGGAAAAAGTTTGGATGTTGCCACACACATACCTACTTGTTAACAAAATTAAGGAAGTTTGCTTTAAAATTATTCATAAATATTATCCTGCCAACCAATGTATGAAGAAGTTTAAGAAAAACATAAACTCAAATTGTACCTTTTGTAATGACCACTCAGAAACGGTGTTGCATCTTTTTTGGCATTGTATTCATGTAAGGAAATTGTGGCACGACATCAGTAGATTTATAATTGAACACATTTATGAAGATTACACTATTGCGGAGAGATGTACTGCTTGGATTCTTTACCTATGAAAGAAATAAGTTGAAACAATTTTATGTAATTATTTTCATTATTCTTTTGATCACATTTCATATTCACAAATGTAAATTTACAAACAAAACACCACATTTTCTTACATTACAAAAATACATTGAACTATATTTTAAGACAATTAAATAATCTACCAACAAAGAAGCTGTTAGAATTATAAGTGTATGTATGTCCCATAAGGTCCTTGTGTAATGTGATGTTAGCCCTAGCCCAATTGTCCTTTGTATATTATGAATATAAACTTGTGTTCCCACATGTACTTCCTGTATTGATTTGATTTTAAAGAAAAAAAGAAAGAAAGAAAAGGATGATGTGACGCAATCGCGGAGCCTCTGGAGGCACGCAGAGGCCATTTGTTGTTTGTTGATTTGTTGTTAATAAAATAAATAAAAATAAAATAAATAAATCTTTTAAAAAACTTTTTTTTTTTAAAGAGGCCAAATTGAGCTCTTTACCGCATCGCTGTGCGACTCTCAAATTATGTAATAATACGGAGGGCTCCATATAGCTCCGCATTGACATGGTTGGTTGGCGGTAGGTGAGGGCGGGAGGTCCTGTATAAATACAAATTCACTTCCTTGCCAACTTCGTTCACAACAGCTCTGCTCCGCGAAGCATGAATGCCCAATTTCTCCAGAAGCCATATCACGGTAAATGCTGCACGGCCAATCCAAACAGCAGATTTACCACGCAGGTCCTTTAAGGCTGATCAACAAATAAATGCTTCCCAGGAAAAACTACAAATCCCATTCTGCAACCTGGTTTGTGTATGACTCCATAATCTCTGCAGCTCGTTTCTGTTGGCTTTGTGCGAAGCGAGAAACGACACGGAGATGTTTGGGATAAAGAAACCAGCATAGGTAACGTTATAGATTTACACATAGTGGTGTGATCATAAGAGCAGAAATACGGCGATACATATGCCGCTTGTGTGTAATGCTGAGCGTTGCAAATGTTTTAAATCCACGCAATATAGGCTATTTGTATGCCTTTCATCAATGCCTTTTCTGAGCTGTCCAGTAGCCTAGCAGCAAGACATCCGAACAATTAAAGATGATGGATGGACACCAGTTAGTTGTGAGCAATAACGTTCCTCGTCAGTATTTGGCATGTTTAGTCGGGCCGTCATTTGCGCAGCAGTAAAGTACCCTGGTTGTAGGCTTGTTGTTCTAGTGCAATGTAAAATACCATCCTTGTAGCCTATTATCCATCCCTCTTTGAGAGCATCTTTGTCATACAAATATAGTGTCCATTAATTTGCCTGCCTGCCAGCTGTCGATAAAGGCAGCAGCATGTCATGATTCCCTTGGAATCAGAGCCTATAGGCTTAGTTTGGGATGGCCATTTTATGGGCGTATACTCTCTTTAGAATACAGAGTCGGTTGCTTTACATGCACACATTATGCGTCGTTTTCTTTTTTTAAATAAATAAAACGTCTCTATTTTAGCCTGTGTTTTAGTGTGCAGTGTGTGCTTCACTGTTTTCCACACCATTGTGTTTTACCTTGATGCAGATGTTGTGTGAGGGTTGTTGAACTTGTCACTCTTTTGCAGGGAATTCGTTTTACAGACATGGAGGAACCTCCAGTTGTGGAGGCAGGAACCAAGTCGGCCATGGAGCGCTTGACACAGCCAGTGGAGACAGTTGAACAAGCAGTAGAAATCGAGGAACAACCAATAGTTACAGATGAACAATACATGGAAACTGAAGAACAACCAATGAGGGAACTGCTACCTGCCACAGTAGAAGAGGCTTTGGAGTGTGTCTCAGACCCCACTGCTTCTACAGAGATAATACTTGAACTATCCGCTGTTCCTCTAGAGTCTGCTGCTCCTGAAGAGTGGGAACTGGGCCAACCTGAGGATGCACAGAAGGAGACCCATGTGAATGACGTGACTGCTGGTGACAGAAAAGATATTCCCCCCAAGAAGGACAGAATGGATCCACTCAAGATGGACATGTCTAGGCCACCAAAAATGGTGATGCCTCTCACATGTGAGTATTTAACTTCTCTGATAGTCTGACATGACTGGTTACCATGTAATACATTTTTGTATTTATCTTTCAAGGCTTTAGTATTGCAGACAGAATCTCATAATGTCTCCTGTAGTGTTTTTAGGTGATTTATTTGTAGTTCTTTCATAAGCAGTTGTAAGCTATTACTCCAGTTCATTCATTTTTTTTGCTCTTATAATAACCTCTATTGTGTGTTAATATAGATTTGAAGCTGGGATACAAGTGTTCTGTCCTCTAATCCCTTCTCCCTCCCCCAGCTTCCCAGATCTCTCTGCAGTGCCTGGAGTGTCACATCATCTTCAGCGACCACAAGAGCAAAGAGCGCCACCTCAAGCAGAGTCACCCGGCAGAGTACGAGCAGTGCATGCTGGTGGATGCCCTGTTTGCATGCTACGTCTGCGACCGCCAATTCACCAACTCCAGTGACCTCATGCTTCATCAGCGTGCACACACGGAAAAGACGCCCTTCAAGTGCCCCATCTGTGGTGAAGCCTTCAGCCGTTCCTCTGAGCTCACCCTCCATAAGAAGCTTCACTTCGGCCTGTACGGATACACCTGCTCAGACTGTGGAAAACCCTGCAAGACACTCACCTTACTGAAGTATCACCGCCGCACGCACACAGGGGAGAGGCCCTATGCGTGTAAGGAGTGTGGCAAGAGGTTTAGCATGTCCAAGGCCCTCCAGAAACACGCACTAGCGCATTCGCCGGAAGGAGGTGGAGGGATCACACCACTGACGAAGGCACAGCTAAAGAAGAATAGTGGTGAGTACTGAAACACTTGTTTGTTTTCATGTCACACAACTTCCCATACTGGGATGTGCAGTGAAACGCTAGTGATATACACTATACAGTGATAAAGCTTGTGATTCTACGCAGAGCCAAACCTTTTTGTTAGTGACAAATGACTACTTCACCTTTTACGCCAAGATGTAAACTTTCATCTGTATTCTTTGTATCTAGGCACTGCAGTGGTAAAATTGTCCTGCTCCGTGTGCAAGGCAACCTTCAAGACTGCCAAGACACGTCTGCATCACATGAAACACAAGCACAACCTGTGTATTACAGCACCCAGCAGCACCACACTAGCTGGCCAACTAGTGAAGCCAGGTCAGCCCATCATAACCCAGGCTATTTTGGGCCAGCCAACCTTTTTCCAAATGGAATCCCTTGGGCCCCTCCAGCAGGTGGACAACATAGACACTGAACAAATCCGGAAACTAATAGAGTCTTTGGGGAACGTGCGCAAAGTGAACCAGGTGGTGATACTGGGACAGGTGCTGCCACACGGTCAACCATTGACTCTACAGCGGCTACAGGGAAAGAGAGAGCATTTGCAATTCCGTTTTACTCAACCACAGTTTATAGAGCTGAAAAAGATTGGGGGTGGAGAGACAAAGTCAATGGGACTGGAACAGGCAAAGCCACAATGTGAATCACTGGAACCAATTATTACATTGGAACCTGTAATATCAGATGGACAAATGGAGACCCCATTACTTTCACACACACAGGAAGTTACATACGCTGAGCATGCTGGATTAACACAAACACATGAAGGAGAGATGATTCCTCAGCAGTTACTTGAACAGACTGGTCAGACAGTTGAAGAAGAGATTCAGACTGTGTCAGTGGAACAGGTGTTCTGTCACAGTGAAACAGTTGAGCTCAGGGAAACGACTGAACAAAGTCAAACGGTTGTGTTGGAAGTCACTCCTTCACTGGTACCAACTCTGGAATTGGAACAGACTCAAACCGATCAACATGGACTTATGTCTGCTTCCTCAATACCAACATTTCTATTTGAACGGACTTCTGGACAGAATCTAATGGTTCAGGGGGGAAACATGTCTGTCCCGTCACTCATACCAACAGTGGAGTTAAAGCTGACGCCATTAAAAACTGACCAGCAGGAAGAACTCTCCACTTCCTCATTGGTACCAACAGTTAAGTTTGCACAAACTCCTCCTGGACAAACAAGCCAGGTAGGAGAGACAGCCACACAGATGGAGACATTACAGTTTGATCAGATCTACTCCAGTATTGGACAGACGCAACAGATGGGAATAGGACAGCAAAGATCAGTTGAGAAACCTCTTCTAGAAAACACAGAGAATGACCAGCAGCACATTTTGGAAAATCCTTGCGAAGGAAACAAACAGACATCACAAGAGCAGTTGCAGACACTGATAGATAAGTCTGCTTCTAACAACGCACTAAACAGCAGAGAGATGCCTCGCACTCAGACGTCAGAAATATTCCCTCCGCCGTCAGAGACAAAGGCGCCACAGAGTTCACAACTGCCTGTGCATTTGATGTCAGTACAAGAATTTGTAAAAGTGAGGAAGAGAAAGCAGCCAAATAACTCTATAATGCAAGGAAATATGCAACCGCAGACGGTTGAGTTGAAAGGGGAGCCTGCCAAACGACCAAGAGCAACGAAAGCTCGTCTTGTTGTTAAGTTTGGTCCTAAAGAAAAGCTTAAAAAGCAGAATAAGCTTCCACAACCATCTAAGCTGCTTCAGAAAGGAGACCCGATTCAGGATATGAACCAAATGTGTGTCTCAACTCTACCTGACAAGAAATTGCCCTTAAAGGTTGGTAAACAAAAAACAGTCAAGAAGAAAAACAATATTTCCAAGTCAAAAATCAAATCCCCGTCTATATTGTGTGACACACATGTGCAGCAAGTCTTGCAGGTAGACGAGCAGGTGCATCAAGTGAAGCTGAGGAAGAAGAAAGTAAAAAAGCAAAACTATGTAATTAGTGAGACTTATTCTGAGCAGATTAGCGCTGAACCGATTAGCGAGCAAGAGGTGATCACTCCACCCAAGCCAAAAAAGAAAAAGCAGCAGAAGATGGCGCAGGAGGACCAGCCTAAGAAAACAAAGGGGAAAAAGGTGTCAAAAACGGGAAGAAAGAAAAATAAACCGAATGCGGAAACAAGCCCAATATCAGAAGATATGCCCGACCCTGAAATAAAGCAACAGTCCCTACTCCTACTAAAAGGTCACAAACAGCCCCAATTGAAAGTTTACAAATTAGATGCCTCAAAAGCCCCCCAAGGTCAAACAGATCTCCACCAAGACACCCATCCCATCCATAAGAAGAAAGGGCCAAAAAGCAAACAACTAAAAATGCTAGCTGCTGGAGGGGGAAGAAAAGTAGGGAGACCCAAAAAGAACCACACAGCACTCTCTGTGTTGGCTCCTTATAAGACTACGTCTCATTCTTCTGACACATCTCCGACCAAGCCAAAGACCAGCAGGAAACGTAAGGCCCAAAAAGTGGAGCCAAAGGGGATCATCAGTGGCTTTCATTCCCAGCGAGCCCTTGAATGTAAGGACTGTGGTGAGAGGTTCTCTGACGTCTCGTCCCTCCAGGAGCACAAGGCAGCCCTGCATGCAGTGGAGAGCCCTGGTCTCACCTACACTAACGGCAACATCTTTGAGGGCGTTTCTGGGTCACATCTAGGCCAGCCTCCATTAAATGTGACTGAAGAGGTCATTGAAAATTCATTGAGTCAAAACACATTTGGAATGCAGGTAGCATCTGACTGGGATATGGCGGTGGAGATGATAGGGTTGGGAGAAAGAGGGGAGAGAGTCTCTTTCCCAGCCCTAAACCCTTCCCCCTCTCTGCCTCTGGCTGCTGCACTTGTTGAAGGTGGACAGAAGGAAAGGGAGAAGAACATGGATAAAACCTCAGAGGGGATGGAATCATTTTCTCATATGGCCCCAAATTCAACTCTTTCTTACTCCCCTCCACAAGTTCAATTCACTTATCTGGCCAAATCTGACAAGGTCCAACCCCTTCAGTCCGGGAGTCTTTTTCCTCCTCACCTCACACCCATAGCCCCCCTCCACAGCTGTCACCAAACAGCAGACACTAAGTCAGAGAGTCAGTGCAAAATGAATGACACTGCTGATGCTCTCATACCTACTGTTTCTGGATTTGAGCACCTAGGGCCTATTGAGGATGAAATTAAAGAGGAGTTACTACTGGAGGTGGATTTGGTCACTGTTGGGGATGGGGACACAAATGAGGGGGAACACCAGAGCTCACCTCATGAAGACAGTAAACCAAATGAGGGATCCAGCCTTCATGAAAACAGCACTCATGAAAACAATAGCACTCATGCACTATCTGCACATGCTCAGATTGAAAATGTGAATAGAACTGTAACAACACAAAATGTACAGACCGAATCCTGCCCCTCTGACCCGCTGGAGATCAAGCAAGAAGAGGAGGAGATTATGGTGCAGAGAAGAGAAGTGGAAAAGAGGGGAGTGGTCAGAAAGAATTACACCAGGGGCAGGAGAAGAGGAGTTGGACGTGGGAGGAGAGGTTCAGCCACAAAGAAGAGTCTAGAAGGAGAGGGCATGAGAGAAATTGAACCAGAGAAAGAAATTGATGAATGTCAGGTAGTCTACCAGCTGTATTCACTCAATAATGATACTGAAATCAAGGATGAAGCAGACGTCACTACTCTCCATCCTGGTCAGTCATCTCCCATCAGTTTACAGACCGAGATCACCTCTATCTCTGAGCAAAACATGCTAACAGCTCCATATCCATCTGGATCCTTCATCTCACCGCTTGAGGAGGACCCTGAGGACCAGGTAGTGTTTGAGCTAGAGTCAGTCACCACCAGTGTAGTGGAGGTGTTGAAGACCGAAGATGGGATGGTGATGAAGGGAGTAGCAGGGGACCAGAACGACAGAGACACTGGCCAATCCCCAGGCATCATACTGGAGAGGTTCCTCACCTCAAGGCAGAGAGAGACAGCAGTGGGGGAGAATGGAGTGGTGCTCATGGCAGACTTGAGAGGTCAAGAGGTCAAGGTGGAGGAGAACACCTCAGATTTGGTTCCTGTGCCACACAACTCTCTTGCCAGACACACAGTGGAGCAGAGGGGGGTCAGGATGTATCTGGTGAAGCAGGAAAACAACCTGGTTTTGAATGATCCCCAGGTTAGTCAAGGTCAATCCCAATTGAATGTAGAGCACAGCAGTACCAGGCAGTGCATATTCTACCCAGTGAAGGAGGAGAGGGAGCTTCTGGAGGAGCCATCTCAAAGTGAGCAGGGAGTACCAGCGCTGGTGGTGCCTGGAGAGGACAAACTCAACCATCCAATGGAGACTCTATCCACTACCAACCCTGCAGTAGAGGAGTATGAGGTGAACAGGAGAGCAGCAAAGTTGGGATCTGAGATCAATGAGTATGGAGAAGGTAAGATTTCAACATGAGTCATGTGTTGTAGCAATGTACATTTTCATAAGCAATAGTGAAGTTATCCATAGATGTAACTAAATACTGTTTCTTTTTTCCAGGTGAGCTGGACTTTGAGCAGCAAGACACTGAGGAGCTTGTTGATTTCCTACTTCAGAATTCTGACGAAGTGGAGTCAGAGGTTGTTGAATGTTCTGACCCGCAGCCTGACCCTGAGGCTGTAGTTATGGCCTGTTTCCATGACAGCCAAAGCCATGCCTCACTGCATTCAAATGATATACCAAACTAGTAAGTATTATAATTTGCATTTTACTCATGACTACACTGTACAATTTAATTTTAAAGTTTCTACTTTTTATTGTCATGTACTGTATGTATCCTTAAGGATATGTCAGTTTTGATGTAAATTGTTTTCCTCAGCTTGCCAACCACAGAAAGCCAGGCTCATTCAGGATCTACGGTAGGGTCCCAGACAGGGACTGGCTACAGGAAACCCATTGATTACTTCTCCAAGTATTTTGGTTGGGACGCTTGGGCAGAGATTGCCTGGTGCACAAATAAAGTGTCCCATCTTTCGAACACAGTGACAGCAAAAGAGGTGGCACAGTTTGTTGGAATCCACATTGCCATGGGAACATTGAAGGTATGTAAATGAAACTATTGGCGTATAACCTTAATCTTATTCATGTGGCGTTTAGTTTTATTGCATCGTCATCCTTACTACACTGAATGGGACATGTAAAGAACAAATTAGTTAGGCTTATTGGGTCAAACTCATACTAATCTCTGCACTTTTGAATGTCTACAGTTATTCTTATGAGCACACTATCTAATACTGCATAAACTAACATTGTCTTCAATGTCGTTCTCCCTTTCTCCTCTCCTAGTTCCCCAGTCTCAAGCTGTACTGGCAGGACTTCACCAGGGTGCCTCTGGTTGCTGACACCATGTCTTCCTCCCGCTTCTCCCAACTCTCCTGCAAACTGCAACTGTCATCTCCAGCGCCAGCAGGGGATCCCATGGACACCCAGGAAGCTGGACACAGTGGTAATCCAGACAGGCCTAAGGAGGGAGACCCTACACGCAACCCACTCAGAGCTTTACACACCCCAGCTAACCCTACAGTTGGCACAACTAGAGGTGAACTGGATGGCAGCGGCCACACACTTACACACGGCCACAGTCAAATACAAGCTCTTAGCTCCAAGTCTGTGTCTGCCGAATCCACAACCCAGACATCCACAGTCCCTCACAGCATTTGGCAGAGGTGTGGGGACATACCATCCAGCCAGGACTGTTTTAGTCTTAAAACTGACCCCCTTTGGAGGGTTAGACCGTTAATGGACCACGTTCGGGCCGGATGCCTGATGCTGAGAAGAGAGGGTGACCATGGAGTCGATCAATACCCTCTCCCTTTGACGTGTAGAGAGGTCAACAACAAGCGGCCCTCCTTGCACAGCACAGTCTTAGTTAGATCTGACGGTCTGATCCTAGATTTCAACCTTAGTCTGGATCTCTCCAACAAAGAGGCAACTGTTGAGAAAATGGTGTCCAGAGATGGGATGGTGTATCTCTGCAAGCAGGAGCTCTCTACCCCTGCCATGTTGGAGCACCTCCTTGGGTCTGGGGTGCATGGTGCGGGCAAGGTGGGAGGAGCCAAAGGACAGATGGGTGATGAGTTTGTTAGCTCTGACGGGCGGCTGATGCTACACAGGTACCATCTCGGCTTCATCCTCTCTACTGTAGGGAAGGCCCAGCAGAACATGGCATCTCTCATCGACAGCTTCGAGAAGGCTCAAAAAGCAACCAGCCTCAATAGAGACTTACTGAATCTCTACCATTCCCCACTCTCAGCCTCAGCACCAACTAGCTGGCCACAGGCTGTTCTGTGGTACCTTACAGATCTGGCTCTGGTAAACTCGTGGATGCAGTACAGGCAGGATCATGTTCCTCTGCCTGAGCCTCTGAACCTCATGGCATTCAGGCTAGAGGTCTCCAAGGCCTTGATCCTCTCTAGTGGCTCAGACACCCAGGATGCAGCCCCTCCGCACCCCCCTCCTCAGAAATTACACTCCCCGGGCACAGCCCCAGATCCTGGCCTGCTACAGGATAGTCCTCTCCCTGACGTGGCCACGCGGTATGACGGTTTGGGCCACTGGCCGGAGCAGCTTGGGGAGGGAGAAGGTGGCAGGTGCCGCTTCGGAGGCTGTGAGCGAATGTCTCGAGTACGATGCCTCAAGTGTTGCGTGTTTCTCTGCATCTCTCGTAACCACAACTGCTTCTTGAATTTCCACAGTCAAGGGAGTTTTTGAAGCTGATAAGATTTATTAAGTGGTGCATGTTTTATTTAATGCTATGTTTGGCTTTTCCTTAAATATGTTTTTTCTTTTAGTTTAGAAGCTCTGATTTCATATTTCTCCCCCTACACCATAGTTCTTTTGAGTCCTTCTCTCTTTTCAGTGTCAGCTTCAGTCCTGTGCAGCAAATTAGGAACTTGGTCCCTTGGCCTACTGTGTAAATGTAATCTTAATGTATGCAATGGCTTTTGTATGAATTTGCCTACAAAATAAAATGTGAGAAGAGAATTAATGATAACCATAAAGTCAATGTCTCAAACCAAGTGAAAATACATTTGAAGATGTTTTTGAAATTATAATTTTAAAATAGTGCTGAATTTTTCTTCTGAACCTTGTTTTGTTGTTTACATGCCAATAAGCTTCAGCATGTGTTTTTGGCGTTCTTTGTAAATTGAATAATTGAGTTACTACTGTTGGAGCAAATACATGTACGTTTCCTGACTGTTTGGGTTGTGAATTGTATTGGTCCACCTGCTGCTCTCAAGGTAAATTTTTTCACCGGAGTTATTCATCAAATCTCTAGCAACAAACAGCGAATTAATTCGATGATTTACCAAATCAACTGCACCCAATCATAGACAAACACGTGTATGCATTTGCTCAAGTTAAGGAGAAAGAGCAGAGAAGCATTCAAAATGGAATTGTTTTGTTGAAGACCGAAATATTGCCCCTTGTCACGTGACAAGGGGCAATTCAATTTCCACATTCACTGTACTGGAAGCGGTTTGAGGTAGGTGGCTAACGGCTTGTTCGCAATTCATGTTTAGCTGTAACGTTAGTTTGCTAATATCGTTTAAGACTTATGACTACATATTTACCATATCATGGTGGGGCAGTTGGTTTCCGTGAACTAAACTTCCGTAATATACTAAATTGTTAATTCTCCGTTTTAAATTGTTAGCCAGCCAGCTAATTTAGCTAGCTAGGTTGTTATTCGAACTTGGTGTTAGCTCAGCAAACCATTGATGGAGAAGACTAAGGTAAAGACACAACTGACTGAAACCGTCTAGCAAGAACCTAAAACTGACCCCTAAACATTTTATTTTTTATAAATTCGTAACGAAAATATCGGGCTGTGTAACATCCGTGTCGGTGTAGCTAATGGTTGGAAAAGGCTATCGTTTGTCTAACATGAGTTTCGCGAAGTCCTATTTAAACAAACGTTAACATTAGTACAAATGTAACATGTCTATCGTCTTTGGCATAGTGTATACATTAAATACATCTAGCTAAAGTATAACTACCGTTGCTTCACTTTGTGAAAATTATAATCTGTTTCTGAGGAAACTCGCAATCTATCCTTCTAATGTCGACTAACCTGCTACCGTTAGCTGATATGGGCATCCTTCTCACCGTTAGCTAACTTTAGGGCCTTGTTGGTTTGGGAGCCTATTTCAGCTAACGTTAGAGCCTTGAGCTGCTAGCTGTGCATGTTTTGACGTTCTTATTTCTAACTTTTGCAAGCAAATTAAAGCTATAAAATCAATTATGGGCATTTAGTTAGCTGTAGTTAATGTTAGTGAACAGCTGGCTATGTAGTTAACTAGTCAAGAACTTAGTTCGCAACTAACATCGAATTAGCCAGCCAGCCATAAAGTCAGTGAACCCTTTTTTATTTTTAGCATTCAGTCCAAATAAGTAGGATTTAATTGAGATACGCCTGTGTACAAGACTTAGTTATTTAAAATATAAGTAAATGTCTGTCATAACTTTATCTAGTTTACAATGTGATAATTTATTATTAGCTATATTAAAGCCCATCTGGCTACATTACATAGTAATGTACCTCCCTGGTTGGCTAACTCGATCATCTTATGTTTAAACTTTTCAGGACATCCAGTCTCCCACGATGGACTCAGACATACTGAATATAGAGGAGATAGTGATGGGGAAGGGGCCACCAGACCCCCCTGCAGAACTGACCACTGAGAAACCAGCAGAACCCTACAAACCCATCTCCTCCTTCAAAGCACCGCCTCCACCCACCATTCAACCATGTGAGTTGGGTGGCAGTTATTTATTTTTGTTGAAATTGTATTTTTATTGCAGAAAAAACAGTATACATATAAAAGTATACAAACAGACAATGTTAACAACATATGCTTTGGGGTACAAGAAATTACTTATTATACAAAGACCTTAAAAGATGCACACATATTGGGTGTAAAGCTTAACTGGCATAAATACTCAGCGTGTGAGTTTCAAGTTCGGGGAAGATAGTATACACCATAAAAATGCACCTTTTATCATAAAAGCATTACATGCATAATTGCACTTTTGAAAATTGTGTTTTCCTGCTAATGGAACATTTGAGCTTATAACCTACTGCCGTGTGCGCATTGCTGCGCTTATAATGTGAAGAAATAGCCCGATAGTTTATCAACATTTTATGCCGTTCTCATCTCTTGCGTCAGGCTCATTGCTTGAAACAGGTTTTTTGATGCTAGTGTTTGTATTAATTTGGGATCTATTGCATCCCACAACTGTCCCAGGCTGTTAGGAATATGTATTTCTCGCACAGAATAGAATAGGTCAACTTTTGTAGTATGGGTGATAATCGATTGACATAGGCTAGTGCGTTTGCTGTTCGTTAGGCCTACTCATCTTGTTGGCTGACAAAGTAAATTTGGACGGTTCTTCGAATATCTTCAATATACACTTCGGAATTGGATAAGGACACGCACAGTTGCCTCCCTGACGTGTCTGACGTCACTTTTAGCCTGTGAGAAAGACCTGATCACGTGACGGAGAGCGAGTGAGAGGTGCTTAGGCACACAGCCGGCAGAAGGGAATTATAATTATTATATTCAGCCCAAGGGCACAAAGGCCACTGTCCGCAAAAGGCATGGATTATTTTAGGGGGCATTTCGGCCACACAGAGGATGCAGCTGGGAAATTCGAGGCATTATCAGGTGCTTGTCAAATTGTGAATGAGAGACTGATGAAGTGTGTACAGCCTTGCCAAATAAACTAAGCAGAGCTCATGCCTTTCGTGCAACTTTAAAAAAATATATAATAATAATCTTTACTTGCATCATGTAACCAAGAATGTAGTAAAAATCAAAACACAACCCAACATTTGTCACAACTAAAGTTACATTACTCTAAATTTATCATATAGGAGTGCCTGTGTATAATTATTATTATTTTTATTTTTTTTACTGTTCAACACAGTAGTCGCATGTGCGCAATCTCTCAAATAATTTGGAGAAAATACCCTTTCAATTTTGTTCAGCTATTTTCAATTGTATTCTGAATACTATAAAATAATGCCATGGAATTCTAAGCAAATCCTTTCTCCCAAATGATCTAGTGTAGCCCACAGCCATATGGCATAACCAGATCAGGGCCTAACATAAGGACAACTCTGAGTATGATATCCTGTTCTTCTGAACTAGACTACATTTTCTTCATGTTTCTTTAGACCTGTCTAAAATAAATAATGGTTTTGTGATATTACATGGATTTGTTACACTTTAAAAAAATATATATATTTTTTTTTTAAATGTAGTTGTTCCAAAGGTCTGCATCAGTGGCTTGTAGGAGATGCTAAATGTGTTTGTTAATTAACAGTCAATTACTGAGATCTTCAGTCATTTGCTTGCTAATCACCGTCTGACAAAACGGAATGACCGTCACAGCCATACTCATAGACAAATACAGATTTTCTTTGGGTTGAATGAAATCAATCTGGTAGGTAGGGAAGGCAATACATATTCAGTTGTCATATCGCTGACCCCTCTTCTCACAGACCAGCATGAGAACCTGCAGTGTTTCCAGTGCTTCATCACTTTCTGTAACTCCAAAGCCAAGGAGAGGCACATGAAGAAGAGCCATCGTGAGGAGTACAAGCAGCAGCTCCAGCAGGTATGCTACTACACAACCCGTCTAACAATTAAAAACTTTCTAGATGGTATTACCTACTGAAGCCCTGTTTTTACCTTAAAATGTTTTCTGTCATATCATAAGCTTCAGACCAACATACAGTTGTTGTCGGAAGATTACATACACTTATGTTGGAGTGATTAAAACTTGTTTTTCAACCACTCCACAATTTTTTTGTTAATTAACAAACTATAGTTTTAGCAAGTCGGTTAGGACATCTACTTTGCATGACACAAGTCATTTTTCCAACAATTGTTTACAGACAGATTATTTCACTTAGAATTCACTGTATCACAATTCCAGTGGGTCAGAAGTTTACATACACTAAGTTGACTGTGCTTTTAAACAACTTGCAAAATTCCAGAAAAGGATGTCATGGCTTTAGAAGCTTCTGATAGGCTAATTGACATAATTTGAGTCAATTGAAGGTGTACCTGTGGATGTACTTCAAGGCCTACCTTCAAACTCAGTGCTTTTTTGCTTGACAATATTGGAAAATCCAAACGAAATCAGCCAAGACCTCAGATTTTTGTTGTTGTTGACTTCCACAAGTCTGGTTCATCCTTGGGAGCAATTTCCAAATGCCTGAAGGTACCACGTTCATCTGTACAAACAATAGTACGCAATTATAAACACCATGGGACCACGCAGCCGTCATACCGCTCAGGAAGGAGACGCGTTCTGTCTCCTAGAGATGAACGTACTTTGGTGCGAAAGTGCAAATCAGCAAAGGACCTTGTGAAGATGCTGGAGGAAACAGGTACAAAAGTATCTGTATCCACAGTAAAACGAGTCCTGTATCGACATAACCTGAAAGGCCGCTCGACAAGGAAGCCACTGCTCCAAAACCGCCATAAAGCCAGACTACGGTTTGCAAATGCACATGGGGACAAAGATTGTACTTTTTGGATAAATGTCCTCTGGTCTGATGAAACAAAAATAGAACTGTTTGGCCATAATGAACCTTGTTATGTTTGGAGGAAAAAGGAGTAGGCTTGCAAGCCGAAGAACATCATCTCAACCGTGAAGCACGGGGGGTGGCAGCATCATGTTGGGGGGTGAAATGAAACATTGACCCAAGTTAAACAATTTAAAGGCAATGCTACCAAATACTAATTGAGTGTATGTAAACTTCTGACCCACTGGGACTGTGATGAAAGAAATAAAAGCTGAAATAAATCATTATATTTACTATTATTCTGACATTTCACATTCTTCAAATAAAGTGGTGATCCTAACTGACCTAAGACAGGGAATTTTTACTTGGATTAAATGTCGGCCAAATCCATTGAAACAAAATGTCACAATTCCTAAGGTGTGTGTAAACTTCCGACTTAAACTGTAAATGCTTATTTCCAGACTAGACCAGTAGGAATTTGCGGTGCCCCCCCCCGCCCCAATTTAGCAAACGCATAACATAATTTATGCACGTCTATTTTCTTCCCAGGGAGATACTCTGTTCACCTGCTATGTGTGTGACCGTACCTTTCCGTCCTCGGAGGAGCTGACCCAGCACCAGGGCTCACACAACAAGGAGGACAAGCCCTTCAAGTGTCCCCACTGCCAGGAGAGCTTCCGTACCTTCTCTGAGGTGAGTGCAGAACAGTGACACAGGTTCTGAACCAATATAAGGTGTTTTTATCGTCAGATACACCGGATAGGTGCAGTGAAATGTGTTGATATACAGGGTCAGCCATAGTACGGAGCCCCTAGAGAAAATAAAGGTTAAGTGCCTTGCTCAAGGGCACATCGACAGTTTTTGCCTTGTCTGCTCGGGTATTCAAATCAGCAACCTTTTACTTACTAACCCAACACTCTAACCGCTAGGCTACTTGCCACCCAGGCTACATTAACGCTTGCCCAGGGCAATAAAACATTTTCAAGCAAGGAGATTATAGATTGAAATTGTCTAAATGGACAATTAAAGAAATCACAATCAAACAATTAGGCTACTCTGATCAGAATTGGATATTATGTGTTTCTCACTGTCCTCCCAATCTATGCAGAGTGCATCCAAGTATAATTATTGTAGTCCTGTGTTGACGGGCATGAGGGGTCTTTCAATCATGCAGTCGCCAGATGCGTTTTGATCAAAGTGCAAATTTGTTGATATTCATTGCTAGTTAGTGAGTTATTTGCCCAGGTAGGGCAAATTTTTGGTCAGAAATGAAAATCCTGGAAAGGTCATGGTGTGTACATCACATGCGTGTGTGTCAGTAGGTTGTTGTCATAGAGGGAGAGACAGAGATGTTTGCGCAGCAGTTAAAATAATAACAGACAAACTAATTGCCAATTCTAAACATTGTGTACTATAGCTGGTTCTCGCTAACTATTTAGCTATTAGCATGTATTCATGTTCGATGTCCTAAAATAACTTTCCACTGGCACTCGTGTATAACCGTAAATTGCCGACAGTTCAGTTGATACGGGTGCGCAGTTGATGAAACCAATGCTGCCTACTCCGTTTGTAATACCGTCTTGACCTCAAAATTGGCTAGGATTCTCTATTCAATACTGGCCATGAAATTCTGACAAAGTAATAAGAAAAAGTTATTGACTAGTAACTCCAATGCTGTCAACATTTCTTTGAACACTGAATATTTTAACCTTACAAATAGTTAAACATCTTAGTTAGCTACCTCTCCCACCTTAGCCATTTGATCCCCGGCACATTAAGTGAGGGAGTTATTTTATAAAGATATCAAAGTATTTGGTTGTAATTGTAATGTTGTAGGGTGGCCAATTATCCTCCTGGAGAGCTACTTGGGAGTGCAGGCTTTTGCTCCAGCCCTGCTTGAACACACCACATTGTAAAACATCAGCTACTCAACAGGACCTTGACTCTGGTGTGTTTGACCAGGGTTGGATCAAAAGCCTGCACACCCAGTAGCTCTCCAGATGGAGGGTTGACGGACCATATTTTATACAGTAGCCTTTTATATCAGTACAGTATTTTACTTTGTGGGGGTTATGTGCCTTTGCTCAAGGCCACTAGGAGGAGATGTAGTACATGGGATCCGAGACCAGCAGCCTTCTATTGTCAATACTAGTGTTGATAATTAATGTTATTTTGTAAAGTGGTTCCTTGCATCACTCAACAGTTTTCAGTCATCTTTTTGGCCCATGGTGTTACAGATCCTTTTTTTTTTTTTTTTGCGACAAGCTTTCAGACAAGTAAAAATGCAGTCCTGCTTGTGGCTAGAACAGTTAATGTCAATCACTAGACTCTTCCCTCAGCCTTGACTCACATTTTCATTCTGTTCACTCTGTTCCCCCTCAGCTGACGACCCACAGGAGACAGGTCTGTCCAGAGAGGCAATTTGTGTGTAAGGACTGCAGTGAGACCTTCCGCAGCCCTGCCCTCCTTCGTACCCACCGCTTGGCCCAGCACCCCCGTCCAGAGGCAGAAGTGGATGAGCCAGATGACCCTACCAAGACCCACCGCTGTGGGAAGTGCAACCGGGGCTTCGAGACCGAGTCTGAGCTAATAATGCACCAGGAGAACCACGCCGGTGACCAGCACTGCAACGGCAGTGCTTCGCCTGCCAAGAAGCGCGGACGGCCCTTTAAAGCAGAGGACGCAACGGTCGGAGAGAAGAAAGGGAAGAGGAGAAAGAAGAAAGAAGAGGGCACAGAGGAGGTGGAGACTGGAAACAATGCAGAGGAGGCTGCAGCAGCTCCGGCTGAGACCAAGGGGAAAGCAGCAGCAGCAGCAGGGGGTGGCCGGCGGGGCCGTCCTAAAGCAGCAGCAGGCGAGGAGGCCGGAGAAGACGACAGTGAAGCCCCAGCAGAGGAGAAGAAACTCAAAGCGGCTCCCGCTCCCCCAAAGCAGCACCCCTGCCCTGAGTGTGAGCTCACGTTCCCTGCCCTGGCCCAGCTCCGCACCCACAAGAAGGAAAAGCACACCCCACGTAAGGCCCACCCCTGCGAGGAGTGTGAGGAGAGCTTTGCCCGTCCCGAGCAGCTAGAAGCCCACAAGAACCGGGCACACACCAAAGGGCGTTACGCCTGCCCTACCTGTGGCAAGAGCTTTGGCCGAGAGAGCAACCTGAAGGGCCACCAGCAGAGCAGCCACCCAGAGGAGGAGGAGGAAGAGGAGGAGGAGAAGCAAGAGGCGACGGGCCGCAGCAAGAGATAATGGGGAAGGGGGGTTTTCTGTAAAGTGATTGGGGAGGGAGACGAAGTATCAGAGGGGTTTTAAAGAATTTGAATTTGGTCAAGGGTTTTTGTTGGTTTGAGGTTGGGTGTGAAATGTAGATCATAAGTTTGAGGTGTTTTTAGAATGTGAGGAATTTCTTGCAGGATTTTAAACAGGTGGCCTGAGGCATCCCACTGATTGTTCAGCATTTGTCATTTTTGGATTGTTAGGATGTTCAAGGCACACATCACACTTGGAGTGACTGACTTACTAACCAAAAGATGTAAACCTTTGTTAAACCCATCTGTTTCTTATCTGGACTAAGAACGACAATAATTAGTTTTGGGCATTGTGTTTGTTCCCTCTGTTTTGATTATCTTTAAATGATGATCATGAGAATTTAGTTACTGGTTTTACATTATTTTTAGAGGTGTATGTAAATTGGCTTTCATGCTGTCTGACATGGAGCTTTTCTTGTTTGTTTTATGATTTTTATATTGCTAAGTACGTTTTCTGTAGTAGAAGATGAAATGCAACCACCGTGCATTTTATAAAACCTGTTGGATATTTACTTTTTGACAAAGATTATTGTGATAAGTGAACCATGGATTGTAATGTTTGGGAGTTACATAACGTCTCTTAGAAATTGCATCTATTTATATACGGTTTCTGGTTCGTGTAGTGGTGAATTATGATTAACTTCTAAATTGTACTGCTATTGTTAAATGCGCAGGGTATAATAGATATCAGTGTATTTATCCTCTTAAGTTCGTTTGGTTTAGGCCCAATGGTTCTTCTTTGGTGTCATGCATGGATTTTAACATGATGTCATCCTAAACAATGGTTGTAATGAAGACTAATAGTCAATGACTCGAATTAGGATAATCCTGCCACCAGCTACGCCTTGTCACCTATATTTCTGATTTGTTATACTTAATTTAAATGTCATAAATATTCTAATGAACTTTACATAAATTATTTGATTTAAGTTTGGCATGATGACGAAATGACCAGAGGCCTGAATGGACGTTTTCATTGTTCTCCCCATGTAACATGCCTGGACACTGCCAATATGTAATAAAGGTGCCCCGAGGGCTGCTACAGAATGATACATTTGTCTGGTTGCCTTTCAATGTGTCTTTCCTTACCCGCAATTTTTATTAATTTGTGCTTGTGACGTCACCCGCTATTGCCTAGCAGCTGTAACTACAGACAGACGCTTATCAATTAAAATCGGAATGAAAACATTCTTCAAGGTAGTAAATAGCCCCCAAAAAAATCACTGACCATAAATCAACCAACGGGAGACCAATCTTTCTGCGGACAATCCCAAACGTAATCCCTCACCTAGCGCAGGTAATTGAATAAGTGTACAGGCTATTTGTAGAGACTTATAGATAAACGAAAAAACTGAATCTAAATTAAATATAGGGTTTTTGCCGTCGCGCAAGGAGTAATTAACACGACAGCAGATGCCCTGTACCGATAGCAAGATGAACATAATTTAGTTTACTACGCCCTCTGCTGTTTAAAAGAAAGTTATGCGTTTCTAAAATAAAGTTACCTTTGAGTTGCTTTTTTGCGTTATCAAAATGGATCTAAGCTTAAAGTATCTTGGTCCCCTGTTTCAGGTGTTCTCAATCACCCAGCTTCAATACCATATTCGACCTGAGGGCTGGATACATTTAGAGATGCCACCAAAAAACAGGGACACCTGGGTTTGATTTTACAGGTATTTTGCATCTTTATTGCACAGCTCTCTGTCTTCCTTTTATGCCAGGGACTTGCACATCATTTTATGAATGCCCACTATGAGCCACTTGAACTGGGGATTTCTAATATTCTATATGTCCCTGTCATATATTTTTTGCTCTGCCTACCAGGAAATCCCACTGCTCCACAATCCTCTACATCTATTGAGGAGGAAGAGCCATTGGACCTGAATCCAAAGAAGATCTACTGCCGTAACTGTGGCTGGAGAGATTCCCTTAGAAATTTGTCCTTCTGTGTCCAGTGCCTTGTGGTCCTTAGGGATCTTGTTCTGAACCTCTCCATTGACATGAAACCAAACCTGAGTCAAACGACTGCTGAGCCCACCTGGGATATTCCACTTCAGCTCCCCTCTCCTGACGCCATAGATCTGGGCTACTCCTCGTTCTCCTTTCCACCATCCCTGGAGGCAAGCCAGAGTGTCTTCCAGACCCCTGAGCCTGATGTGGTGTCCCCGGGTCCCTTGCTGTGCCGATTCTGCCAAGAAACTTTTGCTCTGCCTATTCTTCTGCACCATCATGTCAAGGAAAGGCACCTTCATCCATGCAACATGTGTTGCCGCATATTCAAGAATGACATGCTCCTCATCAGACACCAGGTCAACATGCACAGTTTAGCTCTGCCTTGCCATCCTCGACCTGCCTTCTCCAAACGTGGCCCAGGCTGGCCTAAAGGCGTTGCTCATATGCTGCTGAAACCCTACACCCGCCCCAAACCTACTCATGTCTGCCAGGCCTGCTCTCGAGAGTTCTGGTCACCTGGCGTGCTCCACAAACACAAGTGCAACCCTCGGCTGGTCCAGTGTACCACCTGTGGGGGCTATTTCGGCAGCCATCATTTGTTTTGCAAGCACAAAAGCCAGAACCTCTGCAGCAATTCCTGGAGGGCCATAGGGAAGGCAATGGCTCAGGCAGCATATGCAGCAGCTCAGGCAGCACACAGAGCAAACTCAACAAACCCACAGAGGGAGAGTTCAGGTGCCACCTTCCAGATCTTGGAGATAAACTTCACCACCCCTCATCACAGTGACTCTTCATTAAACTCAAGCAATGAGGAGGAGGAGGAGCTGCAGAGTATGGATCGTTCAGGCGCAGAATCCCCTTCTGCATAGTCTTGTCAGGACTGCATATCATAATTTTAACTTTTTTTATTGTAGCATTTTGTTCAGAAAACAGGAGGCACATACTGTTTTTAAAAGATGTTGAGAATATGTGAAATCATAATTTTATAGACGCATCCCAAAAAATAATAAAACATATGTTCTGCCATTAAATATCCCCCTTGTAGTTTTATGCTTTTTCCCACTCAGTGCAAAGTTCCATTCACAGGTCAGGCAGGTAGCCTAGTGGTTAAGAGTGTTGTCCAGTAACTGAAAGTTCGTTGGTTCGAATCCTGAGCCCACTAGGTGAAAAATCTGCCGATGTGCCATTGAGCAAGGCCCTTTACCCCAATTTCTATTGTAAGTCGCTCTGGATAAGAGCCTCTTCTTAAAGAATCAAATATTATTTGTTATTGTAATACCCCTCCACGACAGTAGGTGTCATTAAGTGTGTAAAGTGCCGGATGTTTTTGTCCCACTGTTGTAGAAGACGGAAGCAGATCGGTCGCGGTTTGTGAGTGATTCAATTACAACAAATTGTGTGTTACAAAATAAATTAAACATACGTTTTAATCAGTATTTAGGCTAGATAGTAACATTGTGCAACAAGCGTTATACAGTATCACAGATCAGTCACATAAGATAGTTTCTGGATATTTTTCGGACAGTGAAGAGCGCATGCCTCCATGGCCACAAGGTGTTTCTGTCCAGGTGGAGCATCTGAAAATTAGCCATCTTCACTGTTGCAATCAGAACTGAGGTGATCTGCGGAAGTCCATATGTCGTCATAATTTACCTGCTTATTCTGTCAATGGTTATAATAGTTAGGTAGTTTTTATTGACGTTGGGCATTTTTGCGCTTATGATTTTAATTAGGTTTGCTAAGTGACTAGCTACCGTTAGCTAGCTACAAGTCAAAGTTAATATGGTGAATGTTGTCGTCACAGTCAGTGCGTTCATGTATTCAGCTCGCTCACTGCACTTGCTTGAATATGGCTAGTTACTTTTTCTATATTTCAGAATCAGTGTCAAACATACATTGTCTTAGCTGTTTTCTGACGTTTTCTGCCAACATTAGCATAAAAGCATTCAACATTTTGTTTTGTAATGACAGTTACTTTTAGTGACACGAATTGTATTATGGTCTGGTCTTACTGTACATAATTCTGATGGCTTTTGTCCTGATCCTGAAATGGTCGCATTAGAGAATTATATCAATGGATTGTGTTTGTCTCACAGGTACCATGTCAGACTTCACCATCGATATCCAGCTGACAGAACTAGGGTTCCCTGACATCTTGCAGCCCAGAGAAACAACCTGTGTGAAGGAGACACCATCGCCTTCGGCCTCTAACAATATCTCCCCTGGATCCCTGGCTAACCTCCAAACCCCCAGTTCCTCGCTGCCTCCTGCTGCACTCACCCCCACAGCTGTGGACACAGAACTGGTCGGTGTAGATCAGCTGGTTTCTGTAGACTCACAGACTGCTTCTACAGTTCAACAGGTTGCCTCACAGACTGGCCCTCACATTACAGTAACCCCAAATCCCTCTGGGCCCCCTGAGACACTGACAATACTCTGCCCACCCCCTCCTTCTACACACAAACCCGTGGCAGTGCCACACACTTCACGGCCTGTTAGTCCCATATTGCTACCCAAGAGTTTAGCAAGTGGTCAAAGCAATAGCCTTCACCAAAACCCCAAAATAACTAAAACTGTCCTAATATCTGTGTCTCGTGTTGAAGCTGGTACTGTGTTGACTACTGTACCAGCTACTTCCACTCCCCCTGTTGAACACTTAAGAACCATTGAGAATGATTTTGAGCTGCCACTGGCAGACCAGACTGCAATGTTTCAGACCACTCCAAAACCTGTAAACACAGGGAAGCTAGGAAGGACGGTCACTGATAAAGCTGAGGAAGAAGAACCTGGTGAAAAAATAGGAGGGAAAGGTGTTTTCGGTGATGGGAAAGTGCAAGGACCGAAAGAGAAAGTAGCAGAAGTTGCAAAGAGTTTAGAGGAGGATTCTGAGGAAACAGATGACAGTGAGGTTTCTGAGAATGAGGATGATGATGAAGAGGAAGAGGAGGAGGAGGAACTGGACCCAGGTAGGCTACAGCTCTCAAATCATAATACCTTATTGTCACAACATTTTTTAGCCTTATTGTCAAATTTTTTTTTTTAGCTTAAAACAGTTGTAAGTTCACATACGTTAATGTGCACGTCTATGCTTATTTCCTATTCATGTTGTTTGTTAAAGCTCCCAAACAGTCATTCTGATTCCATTGGAAAATAGCCTTTTGAGTGACTAAAACATCAACTGTAATATTTTTTCCCTGGTTAAAAATGCTAAAAATGTGTCAAACTACCAGGAAGTCTGAAAATGCAGACTGAGTGAGCGGGGAGCTAGTAGGCTGAGTGAGGTGAGGAGCTCACCTTGAGTAAAGTTTTTTTTAAACACTGATGTCAAGCAACATGTTTGCAGTGAGATTATCTCAAGCAAATTCGCTGATGCTAAAAGCAACTAAAACAACATTGAAATTGCATGCAACATTCAATTCTGTCATACATCACATAATGGTTTCACACCAAAAAATTATCCAACTGTTTGGTTATGTAACAGCATCCATATCGAAAAAAATGTTGGCTGTATGATTTAGCTAGCTAGCCCAAAACGAATTGTCAGCACTGTTTATCAGGTGAGCTAGCTAGTTCTTCTTGGACAATTTCAGTTTCAATTTCAGTTCACTTTACAGGGGAGGTCTGGGTACTTTTCATTACATATAGTACTTTCAGAAAATATTCATACCCCTTGACTTTTTCCTCATTTTGTTGTATTACAAAGTGGGATTAAAATGGATTTCATTGTAATTTTTTGTCAAAAATGTTTGATGGAAAATAAAACACTATCTTGATTAGATATGTATTCAACCCCCTGAGTCAATACATGTTAGTCACCTTTGGCAGGGATTAAAGAGCTTTGTCTCTAAGAGCATTGCACACCTGGATTGTACAATATTTGCCCATTTATTCTTAAAAAAAATATTCTGTGTCAAATTGGTTGTTGATCATTGCTAGACAGCCATTTTCAAGTCTTGCCATTGATTTTCAAGACGGTTTTAGGTCAAAACTGTAACTAGGCCACCCAAGAACATTCAATGTTGTTTTGGTAAGCAACTCGTGTGTATTTGGCCTTGAGTTTTAGGTAATTGTCCAACTGGAGGATGAATTTGTCTTCCAGTGTCTGTTGGAAAGTAAACTGAACCATGTATTCCTCTAGGAAATATGCCTGTGCTTAGCTCTATTCCGTTTCTTTTTATCTAAAAAAAATACCGTCCCCAGTCCTTTCCGTTGACAAGCATACCCATAGCATGATGCAGCCACCACCATGCTTGAAAATGTGAAGAGTGGTACTCAGTTAAGTGTTGGATTTTCCCCAAACATAACGCTTTGTATTGAGATAAAAAAAATAACATTTCTTAGCCAAATTTTTTGCAGTATTACTTAAGTGCCTTATTGCAAACAGGAAGCCTGTATTCTGTACAGGCTTCGTTCTTTTCACTGTCATTTATCAAATAAAATTTTATTAGTCACATGCGCCAAATACAGCAGACCTTACAGTGAAACGCTTACTTGCGAGCCCCTAACCATCAATGCAGTTTTAAAAAATATGGATAAGAATTAAAAGTAACAAGTAATTAAAGAGCAGCAGTAAAATAACAATAGTGAGACTATATACTGTGCAGGGGGGTACCGGTACAGAGTCAATGTGCGGGGCACCGGTTAGTTGAGGTAATATGTACAGTCGTGGCCAAAAGTTTTGTGAATGACACAAATATTAATTTCCACAAAGTTTGCTGCTTCAGTGTCTTTCAATATTTTTGTCAGATGTTACTATGGAATACTGAAGTATAATTACAAGCATTTCATAAGTGTCAGACTTTTATTGACAATTACATGAAGTTGATGAAGACCTCTGCAATCCGCCCTGGCATGCTGTCAATTAACTTCTGGGCCACATCCTGACTGATGTCAGCCCATTCTTGCATAATCAATGCTTGGAGTTTGTCAGAATTTGTGGGGTTTTGTTTGTCCACCCGCCTCTTGAGGATTGACCACAAGTTCTCAATGGGATTAAGGTCTGGGGAGTTTCCTGGCCATGGACACAAAATATCGATGTTTTGTTTCCCGAGCCACTTAGTTATCACTTTTGCCTCATGGCAAGGTGCTCCATCATGCTGGAAAAGGCATTGTTCGTCACCAAACTGTTCCTGGATGGTTGGGAGAAGTTGCTCTCAGAGGATGTGTTGGTACTATTCTTTATTCATGGCTGTGTTCTTAGGCAAAATTGTGAGTGAGCCTACTCCCTTGGCTGAGAAGCAACCCCACACATGAATGGTCTCAGGATGCTTTACTGTTGGCATGACACAGGACTGATGGTAGCGCTCACCTTGTCTTCTCCGGACAAGTTTTTTTCCAGATGCCCCAAACAATTGGAAAGGGGATTCATCAGAGAAAATGACTTTACCCCAGTTCTCAGCAGTCCAATCTATTTACCTTTTGCAGAATATCAGTCTGTCCCTGATGTTTTTCCTGGAGAGAGGTGGCTTCTTTGCTGCCCTTCTTGCTGCCCTTCTTGACACCAGGCCATCCTCCAAAAGTCTTCACCTCACTGTGTGTGCAGATGCCCTAACACCTGCCTGCTGCCATTCCTGAGCAATCTCTGTACTGGTGTTGCCCTGATCCCGCAGCTGAATCAACTTTAGGAGACGGTCCTGGCGCTTGCTGGACTTTCTTGTGCGCCCTTCTTCACAACAATTGAACCGCTCTCCTTGATCCGATAAATGGTTGATTTAGGTGCAATCTTACTGGTAGCAATATCCTTGCCTGTGAAGCCCTTTTTGTGCAAAGCAATGATGATGGCACGTGTTTCCTTGCAGGTAACCATGGCTGACAGAGGAAGAACAATGATTCCAAGCACCACCCTCCTTTTGAAGCTTCTAGTCTGTTATTCAAACTCAATCAGCATGACAGAGTGATCTCCAGCCTTGTCCTCATCAACACTCACACCTGTGTTAACGAGAGAATCACTGACATGATGTCAGCTGGTCCTTTTGTGGCAGGGCTGAAATGCAGTGGAAATGTTTTTTGGGGATTCAGTTAATTTGCATGGCAAAGAGGGACTTGGGAATTCATTGCAATTCATCTGATCACTCTTCATAACATTCTGGAGTATATGCAAATTGCCATCATACAAACTGAGGCAGCAGACTGTGAAAATTAAAATTTGTGTCATTCTCAAAACTTTTGGCCACGACTGTACATGTAGGTAGAGTTATTAAAGTGACTATGCATAGATGATAACAACAGAGTAGCAGCGGTGTAAAAGAGAGGAGGGGGGTAACAATGCAAAAGTCTGGGTAGCCATTTGACTAGATGTTCAGAAGTCCTTATGGCTTGGGGGTAGAAGCTGTTTAGAAGCCTCTTGAACCTAGACTTGGTGCTCCCGTACCGCTTGCCGTGCGGTAGCAGAGAAAAGAGTCTGACTAGGGTGGCTGGAGTCTTTTACAATTTTTAGGGTTTTCCTCTGACACCGCCTGGTATAGAAGTTCTGGATAGCAGGAAGCTTGGTCCCAGTGATGTACTGGGCCGTTCGCACTACCCTCTGTAGTGCCTTGCTGTCGGAGGCCGAGCAGTTGCCAAACCAGGCAGTGATGCAACCAGTCAGGATTCTCTCGATGGTGCAGCTGTAGAAACTTTTGAGGATCTGAGGTCCCATGCCAAATCTTTTCAGTCTCCTGAGGGGGAATAGGTTTTGTCGTGCCCGCTTCACGACTGTCTTGGTGTGCTTCGACCATGTTAGCTTGTTGGTGATGTGGACACTAAGGAGCTTGACGCTCTCAACCTGCTCCACTGCAGCCCCGTTGATGAGAATGGGGGCGTGCTCGGTACTCTTTTTCCTGTAGTCCACAATCATCTCTTTGGTCTTGATCACGTTGAGGGAGAGGCTGTTGTCCTGGCACCACACGGCCAGGTCTCTGACCTCCTCCCTATAGGTTGTTTCATTGTTGTCGGCGAGACAGCCTATAGGTCAGGCCTACCACTGTTGTGTCATTGGCAAACTTAATGATGGTGTTGGAGTCGTGCCTGGCTGTGCAGTCATGAGTGAACAGGGAGTACAGCAGGGGGCTGAGCAAGCACCCCTGAGGGGATCCTGTGTTGAGGATCAGCATGGCGGATGTGTTGTTACCTACCCTTACCACCTGGGGGCGGCCCGTCAGGAAATCCAGAATCTAGTTGCAGAGGGAAGTGTTTAGTCCCATAGTCTTTAGCTTATTGATTAGCTTTGAGGGCACTATGGTGTTGAACGCTGTCTGTAGTCAATTAATAGCATTCTCACATACAGTGGGGAGAACAAGTATTTAATACACTGCCGATTTTGCAGGTTTTCCTACTTACAATGCATGTAGAGGTCTGTAATTTTTTTATCATAGGTACACTTCAACTGTGCGAGATGGAATATAAAACAAAAATCCAGAAAATCACATTGTATGATTTTTAAGTAATTAATTTGCATTTTATTGCATGACATAAATATTTGATCACCTACCAACCAGTAAGAATTCCGGCTCTCACAGACCAGTTTTTCTTTAAGAAGCCCTCCTGTTGTCCACTCATTACCTGTATTAACTGCACCTATTTGAACTCGTTACCTGTATAAAAGACACCTGTCCACACACTCAATCAAACAGACTCCAACCTCTCCACAATGGCCAAGACCAGAGAGCTGTGTAAGGACATCAGGGATAAAATTGTAGACCTGCCCAAGGCTGGGAAGGGCTACAGGACAATAGGCAAGCAGCTTGGTGAGAAGGCAACAACTGTTGGCACAATTATTCGAAATTGGAAGAAGTTCAAGATGACGGTTAATCACCCTCGGTCTGGGGCTCCATGCAAGATCTCACCTCGTGGGGCATCAATGATCATGAGGAAGGTGAGGGATCAGCCCAGAACTACACGGCAGGACCTGATCAATGACCTGAAGTGAGCTGGGACCACAGTCTCAAAGAAAACCATTAGTAACACACTACGCCGTCATGGATTCAAATCCTGCAGCGCACGCAAGGTCCCCCTGCTCAAGCCAGCGCATGTCCAGGTCCGTCTGAAGTTTGCCAATGACCATCTGGAAATCCAGAGGAGGAATGGGAGAAGGTCATGTGGTCTGATGAGACAAAAATAGAGCTTTTTGATCTAAACTCCACTCGCCGTGTTTGGAGGAAGAAGAAGGATGAGTACAACCCCATGAACACCATCCCAACCGTGAAGCATGGAGGTGGAATTATCATTCTTTGGGGATGCTTTTCTGCAAAGGGGACAGGACGACTGCACCGTATTGAGGGGAGGATGGATGGGGCCATGTATCGCGAGATCTTGGCCAACAACCTCCTTCCCTCAGTAAGAGCATTGAAGATGGGGCGTGGCTGGGTCTTCCAGCATGACAACGACCCGAATCACACAGCCAGGGCAACTAAGGAGTGGCTCCGTAAGAAGCATCTCAAGGTCCTGGAGTGGCCTAGCCAGTCTCTAGACCTGAACCCAATAGAAAATCTTTGGAGGGAGCTGAAAGTCTGTATTGCACAGCGACAGCCCCGAAACCTGAAGGATCTGGAGAAGGTCTGTATGGAGGAGTGTGCCAAAATCCCTGCTGCAGTGTGTGCAAACCTGGTCAAGAACTACAGGAAACATATGATTTCTGTAATTGCAAACAAAGGTTTCTGTACCAAATATTAAGTTCTGCTTTTCTGATGTATCAAATACTTACGTCATGCAATAAAATGCAAATTAATTATTTAAAAATCATACAATGTGATTCTCTGAATTTTTGTTTTAGATTCCGTCTCTCACAGTTGAAGTGTACCTATGATAAAAATTACAGACCTCTACATGCTTTGTAAGTAGGAAAACCTGCAAAATCGGCAGTGTATCAAATACTTGTTTTCCCCACTGTAGGTGTTCCTTTTGTCTAGGTGGGAAAGGGCAGTGTGGAGTGCAATAGAAATTGCATCATCTGTGGATCTGTTGGGGCGGTATGCAAATTCTAGTGGGTCTAGGATTTCTGGTATTATGGTGTTGATGTGAGCCATGACCTGTCTTTCAAAGCACTTTATGGCTGCAGGTGTGAGTGCTACGGGTCGGTAGTCATTTAGGCAGGTTACCTTAGTGTTCTTGGGCACAGGCACTATGGTGTTCTGCTTAAAACACGTTGGTGTTACAGACTCCGACAGGGAGAGGTTGAAAATGTCAGTGAAGACACTTGACAGTTGGTCAGCGCATGCTCGCAGTACAGGTCCTGGTAATCCATCTGGCCCTTGTGAATGTTGACCTGTTTAGAGGTCTTTCTCACATCGGCTGCAGAGAGTGTGATCACACAGTCTTCTGGAACAGCTGGTGCTATCATGCATGTTTCAGTGTTATTTGCCTCGAAGTGAGCTTAGAAGTAGTTTAGCTCGTCTGGTAGGCTCGTGTCACTGGGCAGCTCTCGGCTGTGCTTCCCTTTGTAGTCTGTAATGGTTTCCAAGCACTGCCACATCCGACAAGCGTCAGAGCCGGTGTAGTACGATTCTATCTTAGTCCTGTATTGACGCTTTGCTTGTTTGATGGTTCGTCAGAGGGCATAGCGGGATTTCTTATAAGCTTCCTGGTTAGAGTCCCGCTCCTTGAAAGCGGCAGCTCTAGCCTTTAGCTCAGTGCGGATGTTGCCTGTAATCCATGGCTTTATGTTAGTATTGTGGAGTACTGCAACGTTGTTGATACATCCTCATTTATCTCCTATCACAGCCATTAAACACTGTTTTAAAATCACCATTGGCCTCCTGGTGAAATCCCTGAGCGGTTTCCTTCCTCTCCGGCAACTGAGTTAGTAAGGGCGCCTGTATCTTTGTAGTGACTGGATGTATTGATACACCATCCAAAATGTAATTATTAACTGCAACATGCTCAAGCTGTCATCACGAGTCACATATCCCTGGGAATTATTATTTTATTTTTTTTATCTACTGACTGGTCTTTGGTTGGATCTGTGCTTGAAATTCACAACTCGACTGAGGGGCCTTACAGATAGTTGTATGTGTGGGGTACAGAGATGGGGCAGTCTTTTAAAAATCATGTGAGTCCATGCAACTTATTATGTGACATGTTAAGCACATTTGTACTCCTGATCTTGCCATAACAAAAGGGTTGAATACTGATTGACTCAAGACGTTTCAGATTTTCATTTTTTATTAACTTTTAAACATCTATAAAAACATAATTCCACTTTGACATTATGGGGTACCGTGTGTAGATCAGTGACACAAAATCTAAATGGAATACATTTTTAATTCAGGCTGTAACGTAACAAAATGTGTAAATAGTTGAGGGGTGTGAATGCTTTTTGAAGGCACTGTATACAGTGCATTTGTAAAGCATTCAGACCCCTTGACTTTTTCCACATTTTGTTATCTTACAGCCTTATTCTAACATAGATTTAAATCGTTTTTTCCCTCATCAATCTACACACACTACTCCATAATGACAATGCAAAAACAGTTTTTTATAATCTTTTGCTAATGTATACAAAATTAACTGAATAAGGCTGTAACAAAATGTGGAAAAGTGGAAGGGGTCTGAATACTTTCCGAATGCACTGTATGTATGCTTTTGTAATTATTCAGAACCCTTCCCTTTTTCCACATTTTGTTACAATGCAGCCTTATTCTAAAATGGATTAAGTAAATAAAAATGATCAGCAATCTACACAATACCCCATAATGGCAAAGCCAAAAACAGGTTTGTAGAAATTTTAGCAAATTTATAAATAAAAATGAAATACCTTATTTACATAACTATTCAGACCGTTTGCTATGAGTCTCAATTGAGCTCGGGTGCATTCTCTTTCCATTGATCATCCTTGATGTTTCTACAACGTGATTGGAGTCGACCTGTGGTAAATTTTTTATTGATTGGACATGATTTGGAAAGGCACACACCTGTCTGTGTCAGGTGCCACAATTGACAGTGCATGTAAGAGCAAAAACCAAGCCATGAGGTCGAAGGAATTGTACATAGTGCTCTGAGACAGGATTGTGTCGAGGCACAGATCTGGGGAAGGGTACCAAAACATTCTGCAGCATTGAAGGTCCCAGAAGGACAACCATCTCTGCAGCGCTCCATCAATTAGTCCTTTATGGTAGAGTGGTCAGACGGAAGCCACTCCTCAGTAAAAGGCACATGACAGTCTGCTTGGAGTTTGCCAAAAGGCACCTGAAGACTCACAGACCATGAGAAATATGAATCTCTGGTCTGATAAAATCAAGATTGAACTCTTTGACCTGAACGCCAAGCATCACATCTAGAGGAAACCTGGCACCATTCCTACGATGAAGCATGGTGGTGGCAGCAGCATGCTGTGGGGATGTTTTTCAGCGGCAGGAACTTAGAGAATAGTCAGTATCAAGGGAAGATGAACGGAGCAAAGTACAGAGCGATCCTGAGTGAAAACCTGCTTCAGGACCTCAGACTGGGGTGAAGATTCACCTTCCAACAGGACAATGACCATAGGCACACAGCCCAGACAATGCAGGAGGGGTTGCGGGACAAGTCTCTGAATGTCCTTGAGTGGCCCAGCCAGAGCCCGGACTTGAACCCGATCGAACATCTCTGGAGAGACCTGAAAATAGCTGTGCAGCATCGCTCCTCATCCAACCTGACAGAGCTTGAGAGGATCTGCAGAGAAGAATGGGAGAAACTCCCCAAATATATGTGTGCAAAGCTTGTAGCGTCATACACAAGAAGACACATGCTGTAATTACTGCCAAAGGTGTTTCAACAAAGTACTGAGTAAAGAGTCTGAATAGTTATGTAATTGTGTTTTAAATGTTTTAAATAAATTAGCAGAAATGTCTAAACCTGTTTTTGCTTTGTCATTATGGGGTGTTGTGCGTGTGTGTAGATTTATATATATTTTTTAATATGAATACTTTCCGAAGAGACTCGTGTGTGTGTGTACACCAACACACAGAGACATTACCAGTCAAAAGTTTGGACTCACCTCCTCATTCAAGTTTTTTTTTAGCATTTTTACTATTTTCTACATTCTAGAATAATAGTGAAGACATGAAAACTATGAAATAACACATGGAATCATGTAAACTCAGCAAAAAAAGAAACGTCCTCTCACTGTCAACTGTGTTTATTTTCAGCAAACTTAACATGTGTAAATATGTGTATGAACATAACAAGATTCAACAACTGAGACATAAACTGAACAAGTTCCACAGACACGTGACTAACAGAAATTGAATAATGTGTCCCTAAACAAAGGGGTGGTCAAAATCAAAAGTAACAGTCAGTATCTGGTGTGGCCACCAGCTGCATTAAGTACTGCAGTGCATCTCCTCCTCATGGACTGCACCAGATTTGCCAGTTCTTGCTGTGAGATGTTACCCCACTCTTCCACCAAGGCACCTGCAAGTTCCCAGACATTTCTGGGGGGAATGGCCCTAGCCCTCACCCTCCGATCCAACAGGTCCCAGACATGCTCAATGGGATTGAGATCTGGGCTCTTCGCTGGCCATGGCAGAACACTGACATTCCTGTCTTGCAAAAAAAAAAAAAACACGACTCGTCAGTGAAGAGCACTTTTTGCCAGTCCTGTCTGGTCCAGAGACGGTGGGTTTGTGTCCATAGGCGACGTTGTTGCCGGTGAGGTTTAGTGAGGACCTGCCTTACAACAGGCCTACAAGCCCTCAGTCCAGCCTCTCTCAGCCTATTGCGGACAGTCTGAACACTGATGGAGGGATTGTGCGTTCCTGGTGTAACTCGGGCAGTCGTTGTTGCCATCCTGTATCTGTCCTGCAGGTGTGATGTTCGGATGTACCGATCCTGTGCAGGTGTTGTTACACGTGGTCTGCCTCTGTGAGGACAATCAGCTGTCCGTCCTGTCTCCCTGTAGCGCTGTCTTAGGCATCTCACAGTACAGACATTGCAATTTATTGCCCTGGCCACATCTGCAGTCCTCGTGCCTCCTTGTGGCATGCCTAAGGCACGTTCACGCAGATGAAGCAGGGACCCTGGGCATCTTTTTTTTTTTTTTTTTCAGAGTCATTAGAAAGGCCTCTTTAGTGTCCTAAGTTTTCATAACTGTGTCCTTAATTGCCTACCGTCTGTCTTAACGACCGTTCCATAGTTGCATGTTCATGAATTGTTTATGGTTCATTGAACAAGCATGGGAAACAGTGTTTAAACCCTTTACAATGAAGATCTGTGAAGTTATTTAGATTTTTACGAATTATCTTTGAAAGACCGGGTCCTGAAAAAGAGACTTTTCCTTTTTTGCTGAGTTTAGTAACCAAAAAAGTGTTCAACAACTCAAAATATATTTTAGATTATTTAAAGTAGCCACCCTTTGCCATGACAGCTTTTCACACCCTTGACATTCTCTCAACCAGCTTCACCTGGAATGCTTTTCCAACAGTCTTGAAGGAGTTCCCACATATGCTGAGCACTTGTTCGCTGCTTTTCCTTCACTCTGCAGTCCAACTCATCCCAGACCATCTAAATTGGGTTGAGGTTGGGTGATTGTGGAGGCCAGGTCATCTGATGCAGCACTCCATCACTATCCTTATTGGTCAAATAGCCCTTACACAGCCTGTAGGTGTGTTGGGTCATTGTCCTGTTGAAAAACAAATGATAGTCCCACTAAGCACAAACCAAATGGGATGGCGTATCGCTGCAGAATGCTGTGTTAGCCATGCTGGTTAAGTGTGCCTTCAAATCTAAATAAATCACTGACAGTGTCACCAGCAAAGCACCATCACACCTCCTCCATGCTTCACGGTGGGAACCACACATGCGGAGTTCATCCGTTCACCTACTCTGCGTCTGACAAATTTGGACAGATTTCCACCGGTCTAATGTCCATTGTTCGTGTTTCTTGTCCCAAGCAAGTCTCTTCTTCTTATTGGTGTCCTTTAGTAGTGGTTTCTTTGCAGCAATTCGACCATGAAGGCCTGATTTATACAGTCTCCTCTGAACAGTTGCTGTTGATGTGTCTGCTACTTGAACTCTGTGAAACATTTATTTGGGCTGCAATTTCGGAGGCTGGTAACTCTAATGAACTTATCCTCGGCAGCAGAGGTAACTCTGGGTCTTCCTTTCCTGTGGCGGTCCTCATGAGCCAGTTTCATCACTAATAGCCTACTAACCAAGACTTCGGACCAAACCTTTTTCAATACCTTATTTGCATACCCATTTTCCATTTTATTTATTGGTAGGTAAGTTTAACCTTCTTTCCTACCAACACTACCGGCTACCGATGTCATTCTTCTGTGAGCTGCTCCATGCCACAACCAGTTGAGAGCTGCTCCATGCCACAACCAGTTGAGAGCTGCTCCATGCCACAACCAGTTGAGAGCTGCTCCATGCCACAACCAGTTGAGAGCTGCTCCATGCCACAACCAGTTGAGAGCTGCTCCATGCCACAACCAGTTGAGAGCTGCTCCATGCCACAACCAGTTGAGAGCTGCTCCATGCCACAACCAGTTGAGAGCTGCGTGCTTTTGCTGCCTGCAGATGATATTCTGCTGAAACTAGACTCTGAGTAGCGTGCATTTGAATATATTCCACATGCTTTGTGATTTGTGTTGGCTACTTTACATGATTTTTTTATTATACTGCTTAATTGTTAAGTCGTACACCTCCACTACATTGCTTTGATACGTATAAGTGGGGATTAAGAAGTGAGGATCGACAATGCCCACTGAAAGAAAAGTGGGTATAGGGTTTATACTTGCGTATAGCCTCCACTACACTACTCGCCCTTTTGTGTTTTACAAAAAGTGCACTCCACTACATGTGCCGGTATTACAGTTGCTGTCCTTTCAGCATCAAAAGCCTGTAACACACTGAAGGTCCAATAGGTTCCCCACTGTGCAAACATGTATACAATATATATATATATATAAGGCTTTTACAATTTCCCATGGTCTCTCCATACTAATAGTGAGCGTGCAACTTTCCAAACATTTCCCCCACTCTTCCCTAGCAGGCAGTCAAGGAAATTCTGACAAAGTTCTGACAAATATTTTTCAACGCAAGTAAAAGTTAGTAATGTTACGATTAAAGTAGGAAGCCCAGGTTTCAATAGGCGATGAGATATTAATGTTTCAAGAAAAAAGGAATGTGTATATATTTGGCCTGGCCAAACTGTTTTATATGCTGACTAAATGGAACTGATAATTATGCGTTTTCTTTTACTCCACTGGCCAATTGAGACATGGATTTTCTATGTGTGCCATTGAGGTTGAATAGGCGAGACGACAAAAGATTTAAGTGCCTTTACAACGGGGTAGGTCCCAGGCGCACCGGTTTGTGTCAAGAACTGCAACGCTGCTGAGTTTGTTACGCTCAACAGTATCCCCTGTGTATCAAGAATGGTCCACCACCCAAAGGGCATCCAACCAACTTGACACAACTGTGGGAAGCATTGGATTCAACATGGGCCTGCATCCCATTGGAACCATTTCGACAACTTGTAGAGTCCATGCCCCGACGAATTGAGGCTGTTCTGAGGGCAAAATGGGTGCAACTCAATATTAATGTTTTGTACACTCTGTATATTGACTACCAGACAATGTTCATATGTCATGACTGTCAGTCAGAGGTGGAACCAAGTCATTATTATTCGTGTTGCAAGTCTCAAGTCACAAGGTCCGATTCTCAAGTTGAGTCCCATGTAGAACGGTTGGGTCCAGTCCAAGTCGTGCGTTCTAAGAGCTAGTCGAGTCGCACGTCAAGATAAAAAAAATCTATGCATGCAATGACTTGTTCAACTACAAGTCTTTGTCTATTTCTTGAGGCTACCAGACAGCCCTGTTCATTATTTTGTCTCTAACATATTTTGATTATGTAATTTTTAATTTGAACAACAAATTCCAAATGCAAGTAAATTATTAATTTCAAGCAATATTGACATACCAAGAGACCAGTAGGCCTATGCTAGTTGCTTGAAGCCCCATTGCTGCTGAGCTGGCAAAGTAAACAGTTAATATTCTTGATCACCAAACATTTTTGGAGCTGCGTGTTTGCTCTGCATCGATCCTATAGCTAGCTGTACAGCATGTGACTCCAGTCCACACCTCTGCTATCAATGTCAAGAAGCTTGTGTTAATCTTCCATTTGGCATGTCTCTTGATGTAATGACATGACAACTGCGTCTGAGTTCTTTGCAACCCTTCCCCCGTTCTTTGTTTCATGCTGGCTGAAGACCTAGCTAGCCAGCTACTAGCTAATACAAGACACAGAAGAAAGCAGAAACCTCTAAGTATCTTTGCCTTAGATGAATAGGGGAAACCTCTAATTGCACTGTGTCAGCAAATACAGTATAGTCAAATTTTGGCACCAGTAGAGTAGTTACCTAGCTATGTAAACCACGCCCCTCTGCGAACACCCTTCTGCAATTGTTGGTTACAAGGCGGTACTTATTTAAACGAGGTAAGAGAATATGACAATACCATTGGTGTATTCAAATTTTAGATTTTGTGATGTCACAAATGCCCTTAATATTCCCACCTCTTGAATCCTGGTGTTTGACATTGGGGAGGGGACCAGTAATTTTATGATCAAACTTTTATCAATGAAGAAGCAACAGTCATTCTTAATACTTTAGGTATCCTAGTTTGATCTGGTTTCATCCAAATATCATACATTTCCTGAAAACGTTTTGACTGTGCTGGACCTTTAACCTCATTCCCCCTCTACCTTTCAGAAGCAGAGCCTGGAGGTTCAGGCGAACACCGCTGTAGCGTCTGTGACCTCGTCCTTTCCTCCAGCTTCCAGCTCCAGGAGCACATGAACCTGCACACAGGGGCACGCCCCTACTGCTGTGCCGAGTGTGGCAAGCGCTTCTGTCAGCTGGCCAACTACCGCTCCCACCTGCGGACGCACGCCCAGCCCCAGACGTCAGTCCCACCCGTACAGCTCCGCTGCCGTGTTTGCCTGAAGGGCTTCGATTCTGAGCAGGGTTTGAAGGACCACCTAGCCAAGTCCCACTTTGAGAAGGAGTTCTATGAGTGTGACGCATGCAAGCGCATCTTCACCTGCCTGACCAAGTGTGAGGAGCACCTGGAGGAGCACAAGCGCGAGCTGGCGGACCACGTGTGTCTGCAGTGCTGCCGCCGCTTCCGCCTGCGCCGCTCTCTCCGGCGCCACAAGGAGCGGGGCTGTGTCCGCAGCTATCGCTGCACCGACTGCCCCATGAACTTCAGCCGCAAGAATGCCCTCCTCAAGCACAGCTTCTCCCACCTGGGCCTGCTGCCTTACACCTGCATCCAGTGCCGCGCACATTTCCGCCTGGCCAGGCTCTATCGTAAGCACGAGTGTGAGCCGGAGCGGCTCCACTGCGTGGCATGCCTGGGCGTCTTCCAGAGCCACAACGACTTCCAGAGGCACAAGAGGGAGACGGGCTGCTGGGGCCAGCAGGGGACCAAGGGGGATGAGATCCGCTGTATGGAGTGTGGCCAGGCCTTCTCCACAGCTGACGAGCTGAAGAATCACGCCGGGGCCCACCAGAGGGTGATGACCTGCTCCGAGTGCGGCAAGGGCTTCCGCTCGGCCTTGATGCTGATGTCACACATGGGGGGCCACGCAGGGTCGAGGCCCTGTCTGTGTAAGAACTGTGGCCTGGGCTTCCCTCACCAGCAGGGTTACGAGAGCCACCTCAAGGACTGTGGACGCAAACCCCCTCCTGTGGTGAGTATGGGTTACCCCCCTAAGGACTGTTGAAATACACTGATATATGTTTGTCACTGTATATGGCTCTTTGGAATAAAAGTATTTTCATATTATTTTAGTTTAAGTTGGATTGGATAGAGAAGGGTACAAGTAGCTCTCTGTTCACTGTTGTAACTCTCTCTTTGTGCAGATGGTTCCAAAGAAACCACGGAAAGACCCCCCTGCTGCTCCTTCCAAACCCCTACCCCAGCTCGCTCCAAGGCATCTCCCTGCTCCTGTGAAGAAACCAGAGAGACAAGTGTCAGCACCACTTCCTACTTTGATGAGAATGCCAGGCTCTGCCCCTGCCAGAGTCACTATGGGAGTTCATAACAACACTACTGTCCGCGTTGTGAGCCCTGACCAACCCACTAAGGGGCTGTGGAAGCTCAGCCTGGACAAACAGCCGCCTCCTGGGGTGTCCTTGGTCATGTTTGTCCCTGCCAACACCCCTCTGGCCTCTGGCCTCTCTGGCCCATCCTCCACCCCCCAGCTTCCAGCCCTCTCAGGCACACAGCCCCAGTGGAAGGTATTCAACCCAGCACCAAATCCAGGGGCCCCTCCTCCGGTGCTGTGCCAGTCCAGGTTCACCTCTGAGCCGGGTCTGAGTCTCATTGCAGGGGCAAACCGGCGCTACTCCTCTGATGCCCCGCTGGATTTGGCTTTAAAGACAGTTGACTACGAACAGGAGCCTGCTAATATACTACCTCTTGATCTGTCTAACAAGTCGACTTGCTCCACTCCTCCTGCTAACCTTGTAGTCAAGACTGAACCGAGAGACCCTGGGTTTGCAGAGGAGACTGAGGAAGAAGTATTCACAAGTTTAACAGGTGATAAAAAGGGGATAGTCTTTCAGAGTAAGAGGGAGCCAGGGGAGGATTCTAAAATGGAGGCTATGGCTCAGAATGGGGGAAATGGAGAAGGGAGTGGAGATGAAGACAGGCAAAATGACAGCAGAGATGATGGAACAGCTCAGTCTCAAATGAAGAAGGCAACAAAGCCGGGAGTCCCGTCAACACCACAGCTCCTGACCGTCAAACCGAAGAACACTGCCAAAGTGGATCCAGTGAATCAGCTGAAAATCGAGTCAGTCAGCTCTTTGCACTCCAAAATGCTTCGGGGCTTAGTCCAGATAAAGCAGGAACCACTGTTTCTAGAGGCTGACAGTGGAACACAGAGCTCAGACTTCTGTTCGTACAGCCCGCTGACAGCATTGAAGAGGAAGATTGAGCCAGATGTGGGGCTGGACTTGAGATGGGATGGGGGCACCCCAGGCTGTGTGCTCGACTTGAGGTTGAATGGAGGGAACCCAGCCAGTTGTGATTTGGCGGAGAAAGCAGATGAGAGGAACATGGAAGGAGACTGTGTAGAGGAGGAGCTAGAGGGTGGCGAAAAGGATGGAGCAACAGAGGAAAGAAAAGCAGATGAGGGTGGATCGGAGGAGAGGAAAGAGCAGAAGGATGGATCGGAGGAGAAGGATGGATCGGAGGAGAAGGATGGATCGGAGGAGAAGGATGGAACGGAGGAGAGGAAAGAGGAGAAGGATGGAACGGAGGAGAGGAAAGGGGAGGAGGATGGAACGGAGGAGAGGAAAGGGGAGGAGGATGGAACGGAGGAGAGGAAGGAGGAGAAGGATGGAATGGAGGAGAGGAAAAAGGAGAAGGCTGGATCGGAGGAGAAGGATGGAACGGAGGAGAGGAAAGAGAAGAAGGATGGAACGGAGGAGAGGAAAGAGAAGGATGGAACGGAGGAGAGGAAAGGGGAGGAGGATGGAACGGAGAAGTCTGACACACCTGTTGATGAACCCACAGCCCATAACCCAGAGACACAGCTCCCCTCCTCTCCCATCCCCTCTCCTCCCACCTCACCACCATGTAAAAGACGAAGGTCACTAAGGACAAGGGAAAAGCCTAGAGCCCTACACGACTGTTTATTATAAGGGCAGTACTTTACAGAGTGAAAAGTAAGATTGCTGACAACAATGTTAATTAGGCTGCTTTTTAATGGCCCGAGGAACAGAGGACAATATAACCAAGCCTAATGTAAAACAATTCATACTAGGCTTGTTATTAAATCATAATAGCAACACATTTAGTGAATTAGTGGTGATTTTGATAAACCATGCCTCTACATTAATTTGCCCTTGGGATTTGGTTGTTTTCCTGTATTCCAATGTTTTTTTTGTTAGCTATTGAAGACTTGCGATGTCTATGTTTAATGTACCTGCTAGTGCTTAGTGAGCGAGCTAACAATCCTTGTTGTTAGCTGCTTACTGTGTGGCAAGAGATTGAGATTAGGGTAAATAGTGGCTATTGTTTTCTATATTACAGTAGTTGCGTATGCTGGCAATAGGATCATGCACTTCTTCCAGTGTTACCGCACACATTTCCAAACACTCCATATCTATTTGACTATACCAATATAACTTATTTGTTTTTTTTGTTATAGGTTGTCTAGTTAGTCTTCAATTGAATGTCCTTGTAATTTTTGTAGTTTCTATTCTATATAAGCGGCTGTATGGGGCTTCAGTCGCCAAGGTTTCTTATTCAGGTACTGATGGAGAATGTTTGGGAGCCAGGATTTAATGTACTGTCAACTTTCTGAGAAAAGATTCTCAACAGCTCGGTTTTTGTTTGATTTGAGTTCCATAATGGGTCAAATATGCAAGATATATGTGCTGTCCAATTTATAATGTTAAATTGACTTGTATATCTTTTTCTATCACGTTGAATGTCTTACCCCAACTTCAACTGAATGGTTACAGTGTTTTGTAGAGTTTCAAACATTCTGTTCTGAAATTATGATCTTAAATGATACAAATAAAGATCAACGTATCGGAATGGTATGGAGGGGTTTTCTTGGAAAGCCTTCTTTCATTGACCTATACAGAACACTCTTACTTGAGTGCTGGAGAGGAAGTATGGAAGGCACTATGGTAAGTGTATCTAATTGTAAACACACTGATATAAATCTTAATATAACATAACCTAACATTTAACCAATGCGTTGTAATTCCAGTGTTGCATTTTGAAATGTTAATAAATTATTAACTCGGCTAGGTAGGTCTATAATTATATAGGCCTACCTCCTCGAGACAGTTGGATAGTGCTAATGCGCGCAGTACAGAGCTCGGTTGAAGAAAAGACTACAAATATTGTCACATGGTAAGAAAGCCCGGAAATAATTTGTCAAATCCGGCGCAGATAACACAAGTAGGGAAATGTGGCGGGCGTAAGAACACACAACAGCTTGCAATAGATGTCCCTTTCAGTGTCGATCGGAAGACGTTTGGGTTACGTAGCTCAAATTCCTTTCTCTTGCTTCGAGCAATGTAGGCTGATGAAACGGAACAGACGACAAAAAATTCGTACAACTGTACACATTATTCTACATGGACAAAGACAAGTTCGCTGTGAGCGTAAGTATATAGGCCTGTCAATAAAATTCACATTTTGAAGAAGTGAGAATATGATTGTGTAGCCTATTTGTATCCATAATTTAAAAAAATACCAAAAATCAGTCTTGGATTAAAAAATATATATATAATACTGTTTAAATATTTGTAAAACGGATAACTGTTGCTAATGTATATGTAAGTCACAAATTAAATATGTTGTAGTATAAGCAATCTCATTGCTATTTACAATTGACACCTATCCTCCCTCTTCATTTCCCCCACCCAGCATGACCCAGGCTCCTGGTTGGAGATGCACCAGTTCATTGGAGACCTGATGGTCTCTGGGGGGGCTCTGGGGCTAAAAGACGCCCCACCAGCAGCCCCAGGCTCAGCCCAGCCCAGACAGGCCCAGGCAGAGAGCATTAGAGAGGCCAGAGATGGAGACGTCAGTGGACAAGGTGAGTGGAGAACATAATAAGAAAGGACAGGCAATACTAAGGAAACGTAGGTAACGGCTTGTCTGGCATTATAATACATGTATTTTCTTGCTTTTGTCTTTCCCCCCACTTGTACACAGCTCAGCACCATACCTGCACTTGCCCTGGCTGCCCCTACTCTTCCTCCTCTTCCTCCTTCCAGACCATAAAGCCCAGAGGCACTGTGTCCTCACAGCCCGAGCCCAGCAGCACCTACAGCCCAGAGCTCAGTCAGCCCCAGAGTCAGGACAAGGAGACCAGCACCCAGAGCCCCAGCTCAGCCCCTACCACTCACCCTAGCCAGGGTACTTCTTCACCAAGCCCCCTGCCCCAAATCCCCACCTTCCCTTGTTTCTGCTGCCGGCGGGGCTTCCAGACCTGCACCCAGCTACTGCACCACCATCAGGGGGCAGCAGACTTTCCATTCTCCCAGACGCACACCCACTACCACCACCACTGCCCCCTTACCACCTGCCTGCCCCACCACCACTCCCACCCTGGCCTGGCCCCTGGCACCTTCCCCTGCCTGTCCTGCCAGCATTCCTTCCCCTCCTGCTCCCATCTCCTCCGCCACCAGCAGGTACACAAACCACCCCAGAACCATGTTGGAGGGGTGACCACAGTGTCCCCCACCCTACACCCATGCATGCACTGTACAGCCTCCTTCCCCCGACCCTCTCAGCTGCTACAGCACCAGCGCACCCAGCATGCTCACAAGGCCGGTGGCTTCCTGTGCACCGAGTGCGGGCGCGCCTTCAACTCCCACTCCAACCTCCGCATCCACCTCAATGTACACACCGGCGCCCGGCCCTACTCATGCCCTGACTGCGGCAAGAGCTTCAGCCAGTCGGGAGCGTTGAAGATCCACCGGCGCATTCACACTGGGGAGAGACCCTATGCCTGCGCCTACTGTGGGAGGGGCTTCCCCCACCTGGCCGGGGTCCGGGCCCACCAAAGGACCCACACAGGTGAGAAGCCCTACCGCTGCACCCAGTGTGGGAAGTGCTTCACCCAGTCGGGGGCACTGAAGATCCACACAAGGATCCACACCGGGGAACGGCCGTTTGTGTGCAGCCTCTGTGGGAAGGGCTTCTCCAATCGCTCCGGCATCCGCTTCCACCAGCGCACTGTCCATGGGATGGTGTCAGATATGGGAGGGGGTGGAGGAGCCGGTGGGTCCCATAGAGGGAGACAGAGTCTAGACAGCTCAGCTGCTGTGGGATGCCCCAGTGCCAATCCAAACAGGTTACGCAACAACCCCCATACTGACGTGAGCTCCAGCATTACTCCTGCCCCGGCCAAAATCCTTTCCCCTGGGTCTCTCCGTGCTCCTCCAGGGTCAGGTCTGACTGTAACCTCAGACAAAGAGCTCCAGTCTAGCGGTGTGAAGATCCCCTCCAGAAGAGCAGAACCAGACAGTAGCAGGGAAGGGAGGGCTCAGCTGTACACCTGTGAGGACTGTGGGCTGCGTTTTGGGGACGCTCCCTCCAGAAACAGACACCAAACTCTGGTGCACTACTCTACAGAAGGGGTAGAGGAGGATGACCTGGGGGACACTGAGGGGGAGGGGTGAGAGGGAGAGATGGAAGCTTGATGCAGTAGATTGTTGGATCAAAGGCTAAGGGAGAGGTGGGAACATGGAGAGGTGAGAAGAGGCTGAAAGCTTGAAACTCATCGAGGAGGAAAATGTGTAAAGGCATGTTGGTGAAGGGAGGTGAGAAGACAAAGTGAAAAATTAAGTGTCTCTATCAATGGGATCTATGACATATTTCAGATTGAATTTCCACTTTAAAAGATGGACTCCAGGCCTAAGGAAGTCTTTTGCGATAGTGTTCACATTTTGCGAGTCCAATTTTCTCTTTCTCAAAAGCAAAATTCCATGATTAGGCTACTAAAGATGATATTTGAGAGCTTTGGATTATTTTGTATTTATTTTACTGGTTTGGCAAAATCCACAGATAACATCTCTAATGTATGACACTGTAAGACATTGTCCCATAGGGCGGCGCACAATTGGCCCAGCGTCGTCCGGGTTAGGGGAGGGTTTGGGCGGGGTAGGCCGTAAATAAGAATTTGTTCTTAATTGACTTGCCTAGTTAAATAAAGGTTAAATAATACATAAAAAGTAAGTGCAGAAGTGAGGATATGTTGTGTTTAGCATCATTATGTAATATATATTTTGTAATGATAGAAACTGATATTGTTTGTCTATAGGCCCGTATATACTTGTGTATATCAGTTTATCTATTTTGCTCATTGTGCCTTTGATCTCAGATTAGATCATTCTAGTACATAAAAATTTTTTTTTTTTGCATAAACCACACTGTACTAAACTTCATGACAACTGATATGTTAGTGGTTTAGTGATTTTATTGAGGATCAACTGTTGGAAGATGAGCTCTTATACAAAGTATTTTTTAATCAGGATCATTTCTCAGAGACACATGGTTTGTTGACCTGTTATCTATTGCTTCAGATCTCCACCTAGTGGTCATTTAGAAGCATAGCAGCAGAAACACAGGCTCTGAAACTAGTCTGTCTCGGCTACAGGTGTCACTCATTCCATGGGGGTCCGAGTGTCTTCAGGTTTTAGCTGCTCCCTTGTCCTTGATTTATGAATTGCTGTCACTAATTATTAAGGAACTCCCCACACATGGTTGTCTTGGGCTTAATTGAAAGGAAAAAACAAAAACCTGTAGACACTAGGCCCTCCATGGAATGAGTTTGACACCCCTTCTCTAGATCAGTGGTTCCCAACCAGTGGTACTAGGACCCCTGGGGGTACTTGAGAAGACTCATGAGACCATAGGCCTACTGGTAAAATGCACATGAGGGGGTGCTTCAGCCGTGGAGGCTGCTGAGGGGAGGACGGCTCATAATAATGGCCGGAATGGAGTAAATGGAATGGAATCAAACGCATGAAAACCATTTGTTTGATGTATTTGATACCATTCCACCGATTCCGCTCCAGCCATTATGAGCGTATCCTACCAAATGAAGGTACCACCAACCTCCTGTGCTTCAGGAGTAGTCCGGACCGAGCACAATTCAGTTGGTGGTCCAGTTACTGAAAAAGGTTAAGAACCATTGATCTAGATATCTGTGTTGCCTCCCACTATTTTCAAATGCTACTGTTGCCTAGGGTCTTTTTTTTCAGACACTGAAACTATTGAAACTTCTGTTTGGCCAACTTCCCTTCTTTGGTATTCTGTAGCCTCTAGAGCAGTGCAAAAGGCTGATTGAGGACCTTTTTGCCGAAGATTGTGTTGGTTTTCTATGATTGTGTGTTGATGTGAATATTTGTGTATATTGATGTATATAGTGTGTAGGTATACAGACATGACTCATCTGTAAAAGAGATGTCTCCCTGTCAAAATACATTTTATATATCCATCTGTTTTTCCACATAGACCAGTTTACAGTAAATGATTGCCCTCAGTCATTCAGGGTTGTTTAAAAACATCATCTATAGGGCCTTTTGTAATGATAATTTCACTCCAGCCTCTTTGACCCAAGATGTGCTTCTAAATGTCTCAGATGTTTACTAACTGGTATAAAATGATACTAAAACCACGGTCAGCTGGGATTCCCAACAACAGGCAAGGCTTGTACAATTATCTGGGAGATCTTATATCAGACATATAGCATGACAAGCCACTAGTGATGACACTACAGAAATGCCAGAATTGGTTTGCCAGAAACAGAAAAAATGAAAAACGTATGAGACGGGCGTTCTTGGGAGTTTGACTAATCAAAATGTGTCCATGAAAAGGCTCTGTTTCAAGTGTGTTAACGGTTCCTCGAAACTCAACAGCATTTCACAGTACCTTTTGGAAAGAGATGATTTTGTTATAGGTTTTGCAAGTGTTTATTTGGTCGCGCTAAAACGATCTCAAGTGCTGCGTAAAATCAGGCGACGCAGAACAGTCCACATGGGTAAAAAACGGCACCCCATGCGTAAAGAGCGTCCTTCCACTTGTCATGATATGTAATTAAGTGTAAACGGAACCATTTTCGGACCCACCTGAAGTCGGGACAGGTTTGGTTAATGATAGGTAATTGACCTATAGATGGCAAAAGCTCTTGTGTGTGACAAAATAGCGTTTTATGATAGCAGTACGTCTCTCCAACCATGGTCCTGGTGAGCTACCGTTCTGAGCGAAAAACTACAGGAGGGTAGCTCTCCAGGAACCGGGTTGGAGAGCCATGCATGACACGGTCAGTGTTATCTGGGATCTTTGGGACATCCCTACCCCATTAAAGTAGAATTTTAAAATGTTAGGTAAGTGCTATGGTTGTGGTTAGGGACTTTCCAATGATCTCGTATAGCGCTGACCTGCGTGAAACTGTACATCAACCTCCTGAGCGCACGGAGACAAGTGACGCACTAACGAGTGATTGGTAATTGGAGCGTATACTCCCATTGTTATCAATATACACACGTCTTGTTTTTACTTAATATCTACAACAGTGGAGAACAGTTATTTAAAACCAAACAGAAAAAAACACTTTAACAAAAACATTCGGCACGTGGAAAGAAAGAGGTGTGTGTGTATATATATATATATATATGTATATATGTGTGTGTGTAAAGCTTGTTTCCTAACTTTGAAAGAAAGACAACCCTGGAAGCCACGCCTCCCCCAGTATCAATAAGTACAGTGCCAAACGTTCCTTTCGACAGTCAGACGGATTTGCAGTATTTGGATACAGACAGTGAAGCAGAGTGGGAATACTCATCAATACCCAGAATCCAATAACAAACATGAGAGGTTTTATACTCTTTGCGATTTTAGTAATTGCACAGGCTCACAGCAGTATTGGTAAATATAATTTTATTTACTTTAACTGAGTGAATTTCATTTTATTCTACTCTCTCTTTACACTTACATGTTATGTAGGCTTATTCGTTTTAGTTCAACTGCAAATGTGAACTCTGTTCAGCATTGCCCTTCAAGTTAGTTTACTTGACAACAGTCGTGTAAAGTACTTAAGTAAAAATACTTGAAAGTACTACTTAAGTAGTTTTTTGAGGGTATCTGTACATTACGATTTATATAACTTTTATAAAACTTTTTTCTTCACTACTTTCCTAAAGAAAATAATGTACTTTTTACTCCATACATTTTCCCTGACACCCAAAAATACATTTTGAATGCTTAGCAGGACAGAAAAATTGTCCAATTCACTTATCAAGAGAACATGCCTGGTAATCCCTACTGCCTCTGATCTGTGACTCACTAAACACAAATGCATCTTTTGTAAGTAATGTTGGCGTGTGCCCCTGGCTATCCATACATTTTAAAAACAAGACAATGGTGCCGTCTGCTTTGCTTAATATAAGGAATTTGAAGTGATTTATACTTTTACTTTTGATACTTCAGTATATTTAGAACCAAATACTTTTAGACTTTTACTCAAGTAGGATTTTACTGCGTGACTTTTACTTGAGTAACTTTTTATTAAGGTATCTATACTTTTACTCAAGTATGACAATTGGGTACTTTTTCCACCACTGCTTGACAAGATATTGTAGGTCAGCTGTGTTGGCATCACATAAGGGCTTATACTCAGATTTAACTTACACTCATTATCTCATTACCTGCACATGGTGTGTTATCATGGTTGGTATATTATGGGAAAGAGATTATTTTGTTCTCGGTTTTGCAAGTGTTTATTTGGTCGCGCTGAAACGATCTCAAGTGCTGCGTAAAATCAGGTGACGCAGATGTGTATGTAAACTCAGCAAAAAAAGAAACGTCCTCTCACTGTCAACTGCATTTATTTTCAGCAAACTTAACATGTGTAAATATTTGTATGAACAAAACAAGATTCAAAAACTGAGACATAAACTGAACATGTTCCACAGACATGTGACTAACAGAATTGGAATAATGTGTCCCTGAACAAAGAGGGGGTCAAAATCAAAAGTAACAGTCAGTATCTGGTGTGGCCACCAGCTGCATTAAGTACTTAAGTGCATCTCCTCCTCATGGACTGCACCAGATTTGCCAGTTCTTGCTGTGAGATGTTATCCCACTCTTCCACCAAGGCACCTGCAAATTCCCAGACATTTCTGTGGGGAATGGCCCTAGCCCTCACCCTCCGATCCAACAGGTCCCAGACGTGCTCAATGGGATTGAGATCCGGGCTCTTTGCTGGCCATGGCAGAACACTGACATTCCTGTCTTGCAGGAAATCACACACAAAACGAGCAGTATGGCTGGTGGCATTGTCATGCAGGAGGGTCATGTCAGGATGAGCCTGCAGGAAGGGTACCACATGAGGGAGGAGGGTGTCTTCCCTGTAACGCACAGCGTTGAGATTGCCTGCAATGACAACAAGCTCAGTCTGATGATGCTGTGACACACCGCCCCAGACCTTGACGGACCCTCCACCTCCAAATCGATCCCGCTCCAGAGTAGAGACCTCGGTGTAACGCTCATTCCTTCGACGATAAACGCGAATCCGACCATCACCCCTGGTGAGACAAAACCGCGACTCGTCAGTGAAAATAACTTTTTGCCAGTCCTGTCTAGTCCAGTGTTGGTGAGTTTGTGTCCATAGGCGACATTGTTGCCGGTGATGTATGGTGAGGACCTACCTTACAACAGGCCTACAAGCCCTCAGTCCAGCCTCTCTCAGCCTATTGTGGACAGTCTGAGCACTGATGGAGGGATTGTGCGTTCCTGGTGTAACTCGGGCAGTTGTTGTTGCCATCCTGTACTTGTCCTTCAGGTGTGATGTTCGGATGTACCGATCCTGTGCAGGTGTTGTTACACGTGGTCTGCCACTGCGAGGACGATCAGCTGTCCGTCCTGTCTCCCTGTAGCGCTGTCTTAGGCGTCTCACAGTACAGACATTGCAATATATTTCCCTGGCCACATCTGCAGTCCTCATGCCTGCTTGCAGCATGCCTAAGGCACGTTCACGCAGATGAGCAGGGACCCAGGGCATCTTTATTTTGGTGTTATTCAGAGTCAGTACAAAGGCCTCTTTAGTGTCCTAAGTTTTCATAACTGTGACCTTAATTACCTACCGTCTGTAAGCTGTTAGTGTCTTAACGACCGTTCCACAGGTGCATGTTCATTAATTGTTTATGGTTTATTGAACAAGCATGGGAAACAGTGCTTAAACCCTTTACAATGGAGATCTGTGAAGTTATTTGGATTTTTACGAATAATCTTTGAAGACAGTGTCCTGAAAAAGGGACGTTTCTTGTTTTTGGTGAGTTTATATATATATTTTTTTATATTGTCTCAGTTTGTGCCTGGGTAATTGATTCAATTATTAATTGAGAGCGGAACTCCCCTGAAAAGCCAATTATTTGAATATGAATTGAAAGTGTGACAAATCACATGAATCTCTGCACCTCTATCCAATTCCATGGGATTTGATTTACCTTGGAGACTCAATGCCTGTAGAGAAAAACAATTTAAGTCACTGTTTAGATTTTTGTCACTATCTAAAAACATGTTTCCAATTGCTTTTCTTCAGAATTGTCCATGGTGTGGATCGATAATGCCACAGTCATCCCCATGAAATGGTGTGCTTTCAACGTGTTGTTCAGCTCCTCTGACAAGTAATGCAAGTGTGTGGATGGTCTGTGTTTTTGCACTAAAACGCTTTGTCCAGCAGGGGACCTCCTACCAACCTTTTATTACCAGCATCTCCTCGTCAAGTAGACAAACCTGTTGTTCATCTGGCTGTGTTTGGCTAATTGCCAGTCTGGTTTGAACCAGTCAACAAGAAGGAAAAGGAAGCACTTGTATAAATATTAAACACTGTATTTGTCACTCAAACAGTAAGCTGCTGCAACAGCCCAGTCTAATGCCCTATATGTGGCCTAATTGTTAGGCACACCAGCCCATCCACTGAAGTGTATCAAAATACTTCTCAACAAAGAAACCCCACTGGAATGACAATAGCAATAGGTGGGCTAAACAATAATCTTGTCTACTACCAGCCATGGGACGAGATTAACTAAACAATAAACTAGCATCGACAACTGAAGTGTATGATGATGGTGTTGATTTGGTCCTTGTTGTCTTCGTCTGTGCTGTCTAGCGGCCCTGGTCATAAAGGGACCAGACAAGCCTGTTCTGGAGAACGATGAAGTCACCCTGGAATGTCTGCTTTCTGACTCGGAGCTCAACACCAGCCAAGTCCACTTTGAGAAGTTTTCCAAGGTCAGGACACAGGCTACTTCTACCTCTGACTTTACTTATAATTGGGTTATATGATTGCCAATTCTGTTGCTGAACTATGTGAAGTAAAGCGTGTTGAGGTGCTGCACTTATCGAAACATGACTTGAACTCGACTTCAGTTAGTGCAGTATGTTTATGTCAACAGGGCTCAGCTTTATCATTTTTATTGTATATAAAATGACCAATGTATGCAGACCAAGAAGGTAATCATTCTCACTACTACTACTCATATCACTGAGCCAGTCCTGCATATGACTGCTGTTTGCAGATTAGGTAAATCTCTGTTTCTCTCTCTCTCACTGTTCCTCTCTCTCCTACTCTCCATCAGTACATGAATAAGTGGTATCAGCTGGAGGAGGAGCCCATGTACCGCCAATGTATCCCTGGTGTTATCTTGAGGCGTGAGGCGAGCCAACTGCTTCTGTCCATCCGCAGCATCCACAGCTACTTCCACCAGGGACTCTACCGCTGTGTCGCAGACAATGCCACGGCAACCGACAACTCCTCCCAGCCCCTGGCTATCACCATCAACTGTGAGTATGGGGTGGGCTATATAGTCACATGCATGTCTGTAACAGCTGTTTAAAAAAAATGGTGCGATGGCCAATAAGTCGGCACAGCAGGAAAGACCAAACCTCCTGGAGAGCTACTCGGTATGCAGGCTTTTAGTACAACCCTGCTTTAATACACCTGATTTGTATCAGCTGCTCCCCAGAACCTTGATTAGCTGAATCCGGAGGGTAAGTTTAGTGCTGGAACAAACCCCTGCACACCCAGTAGTAGCTCTCCAGGAGGAGCGCCTGCTGTCCACTCCACCGTACAGTATATCCATTCTCCTCATTGTTTTCAAAAACAATGTTCCAGAAACGGAAATTCACAGGGGATAGATAGAAATACAAAGCAACCAGAAGAAGAGATGTATTGTACAAGGCTCATGAAAGGGTGGTCATAGCGTGAGGCCTATTTCCCCTCCCGCTACAGGGGCGATCAAATTGTCCGTCAAGTCTTTTGATAGGCTTCTTTGCCTGTGGAGCAATCGATAATGGGGAATTATTTGTGTGGACAGAAGTAGAGAGCCCAAGACACATGGAGATGGTTCCGTTGACGTAGAGAGGGAGAAAATGAACCGTCACACTCCACAGTGCACCATTGTGAGGACTTAGGAAGATGAAGGCAATTACCATTATCTGATTGTTCCCTCATGGGCAATTTGTAGAGGATTTGAGGCACGATACTGCAGTATACTCAAGGATATGACTCTGTTGACTGATGTCTATGCATGCTTGTACACTGTGCGCACAGCTGCACACACACACACACTCAAACCTCTTAAAACCATCACACATGCATTCTTCTTGATTTCTGCCCGAACCTGCTGTGTTTCTGATCCCCTGTTCAGACATGCGTGAGCTGTCTGTGTACGATGTGTCCTCCTCCAGCCGGAAGTTCATCAAGGAAAACCTGCTTGTGACACTAGGCGATGACGTGGAGGTGGAGTGCTCCACCACAGCCTCTGAGGCACCACAATACTTCTGGCAGAAATATGTGAGTTTGGTTGTCAGGATCTGGCATTCTATCGCTCGATCTCTCACCCTCTATCCCGCTCCTCTTTCTCTCTCAGCACCATAAGAGGTGCTCAGTATTCATTGTTATTTCCTGGTTTGGGCCCTCCTCATTCTGGAGAGCAGCTTGCCCACTTACAGAGGATTAATAGTTTAATGAGGTCTAGACAAGTGGCATTCAACCTGAAAGCCATTCTGTGGATAGATTTCTAATGATTTTTCAATGTTCAGTTAACCATTGTTGAATTATTCAACTTGCTGTTACCAAAGCCACAAACCAAATGCCCAGGGGAATTAAGACCTCTCAATGCTAAATGTCAAACTCCGAATGGCCATGCAGGCAACAATAAGACCTTGGTGAATTGATTTGCTGCTCCCTAGTGGTAAAATAAGGTATCACTACTTCAGGACATTGTGGGTCCACTATTTCAGACCTGATACAATTTCACACCTTTAAAATCAAGTTAGTCCTAATTTGAATACATTTTTCTGAATTTTAATACCCCTCCACCCTCCAATATCCGTCACTGTGAATATCCTCCATCTACCTTTTGAACTGGTCTGTCCACACATTCATAACTATTTGCATAACTGTTACTACATCTCTGCCTCCTCTTTCTCTCTCAGCACCATAAGAGGAGCTCAGTATTCATTGGTATTCCCTGGTTTGGGCCCTCCTCTTTCTCTCTCAGCACCATAAGAGGAGCTCAGTATTCATTGGTATTCCCTGGTTTGGGCCCTCCTCTCTCTGTAGAGCAGCTTGCCCACTTAGAGGATTACTAGTTTAATGAGGTCTAGACAAGTGGTAGAAAGTATTCAAGGATGGGGATGGGAGGAATTATGGGGGCAGAGAAACAAACAGTATGGGCCATTTGATGGACAGCAGCTGACTGACTGCACAGTCCTGGTCTCTAGTAATGTCAATGGGAGGTAGGCAGGAGGCTAGATGCATCTGAGCCAGTGGATTTGCATACAGAATGCTGTTTTGGCCAAACCTGGCCTTTCCTGGAAATCCTCTTAATTCAGCCCCTCATTCAAATTGAAATGTACTTTCTTGGCAGGAAAATGTGAGATCCCAGGAGCCAAATCATTTGCAAGGTGTAATGTATTTTTTTTGTTTGTTTCTATTCTGTTTCTCCTATTATTCCTCCCCTACTGTGTCTAACTCTCCCTCTTAATAATAGCGCAGCAGCTAGTTCTGTGTCCACAGTGCCTCCCGTTTTCTCATTATGTGTTGTGTTAACAGTGTTGCTGTGTTATTCTTTGCTGATTTCCCCATCTAGGTCAGTGAATGGGGTTTATGTGGAATTTATTCAGTGGGATTACTGTTCAGGTAAATACACCTTGTCCGGGAGTTTATCGCTTCTCTCAAAGGGACAAGCATACTGTAACTCCACTGAGAAACGTTTTCTTGACTCGTTTGCTCGCTTTCTCCTCCATTCGCACCCCCCTCTCTCTCTCCTCTCTCTCTCACCCACCATCCTTCCCTCTAACAGGGAGAGGACTGGATCGTGCCCTCCTCCAAGCTGAGGCTGAAGAAGGTGAGGATGGAGGATGGTGGAGACTACACCTGCATGGCTGAGCACCCCACCCTGTCCAGCCTGAAGAAGAGCAGCACCATCTCCATCACTGTGCTGCCAGGTAGGTAGGGGTCAGGGGTTAGGAAGGGGGGGACTTCGGGGGTCAGGGGTTATGAAGAGGGACATTATGTGTAGGGGTTAGAATGCAGGAAGGAGAAGAGGGAGGGCGAGAGGTACAGATGTTAGGGCCAATGCACATATGTAGAGGAGGGGTACAGGGGAGTGTCTAGCGAGAGGCTCCCATGAAGGCGAGGGTCTTACGGCTATGTGATGGAGGAGGGAATTGGCCACTGCAGAGGAGGTCTCTTAGAACACTAAATATGTCACTGAAGAAGAGGACTCATTATGTTACAGCTAATCCAATTTATCATACTGATCATTGTTCATTTTTATCAGCGACCTGCGAGATGATTACGCTGCATTAATGGTCACGGGTTTTTCCACACGATCATATCGCCAATATAGAGTCAATTTTAATCCTTGCGATTACATTCGTTTCAATTATCTAGCCTCCAAGTCAGTTACGCCAATCAAACTGGATGCATGTCAATTATAACAGTAAAGACACTGCTTCAGTATGAAGTGGAAGTGAATAATCGAATTGAACAATCAATTGCTCTTCATTTTACACTATTTTCAATCAATCAAATGTATTTAATACAGCCCTTTTTACATCAGCAGTTGTCACAGTGCTTTACAGATGCCCAGCCTAAAACCCCAGAGAGCAAGCTATGCAGATGAAGCAGCACAGAGGCTAGGAAAAACTCCCTAAAAAGTAGGAACCTAGTAAGAAACCTAGAGAGGAATCAGGCTCTTCTGGCTGTACCAGGTGGAGATGCATGTGGCCATTAAGGCCAGATCGTTTTTCAAGACATTCAAACGTTCATAGATGACCAGAAGGGTCAGATTATAACCATCTTATCCAGAAGAGTTGGATACACTACAACATGGACAGTATGGAGCTAGGCTAACAAAATAAACTGTCTGTGAATCATCCGCTATTAAAGCCTGTAGTGTGTGTGACTCTCCGGTCTGCAGCCACCAACGGCCGTCTCAACCAAGCCTGGTACGACTCCACCAACCTGGTGTTGATGACCTCCGGGGCGGGGGCAGTTCTCCTGGTGCTCATCCTGTCTATCACCGTCTTCCTGGTCCGCAGGGCCAAGCAGGCCAAGAGCACCAAGGGACCCATGTGAGTGCTGAGCTCTGTGGCACAGTGCCCTTCTCACCTCTCTCTCTCTCTCTCTCTCTCTCTCTCTCTCTCTCTCTCTCTCTCCCTCCCTGTGTGTGTGTGGTGCCCCCTCCTTTCTCTTATCTCCTTCCCCTCCCCTCTTCCATTTATCCCAGATTATAGCCAGGCCAATATATTATATCTATTGCCTTATATTTCACTCTGACTCTTACGATAGTACCAAGGCTAAGGTGGATTTACTGTGTGTGTTAGTGTTCTTGTAGACCGCTGCGTCCCAGTGGCGGTGACCAGCTCGACCCAGTTGCTGACTTCCTCCCTGATCTCCTCCCTGCCCACATGAAAAAATACTACAGTTTATTATAAAATACTACAGTACTTACTATAGAATTATGTGGTATACTGTAGAATACTATACTACACACTGTAGTATCCCTCAATCATGTGTAGTATGTTGTAGAATACTATAGTAAATACTGCAGTAATGTCCGCAAAAACACAACACTTTTTTAAACTAAAGTAAATACTACAGTATTTAATTTGCATATTCCCTACCCATTCCCCTATCCCAATTTGTGCCACCTATAAGTAAGACATCTACTTGCCAAGTATAGACCATATATTGTGTTTCATACAGGTTAGAGAAAAGAGCTGACGTTCAGACCCCAGTCCTACCTACTTACAGGTTAGAGAAAAGAGCTGACGTTCAGACCCCAGTCCTACCTACTTACAGGTCAGAGAAAAGAGCTGACGTTCAGACCCCAGTCCTACCTACTTACAGGTTAGAGAAAAGAGCTGACGTTCAGACCCCAGTCCTACCTACTTACAGGTTAGAGAAAAGAGCTGACGTTCAGACCCCAGTCCTACCTACTTACAGGTCAGAGAAAAGAGCTGACGTTCAGACCCCAGTCCTGCCTACTTACAGGTCAGAGAAAAGAGCTGACGTTCAGACCCCAGTCCTACCTACTTACAGGTTAGAGAAAAGAGCTGACGTTCAGACCCCAGTCCTACCTACTTACAGGTTAGAGAAAAGAGCTGACGTTCAGACCCCAGTCCTACCTACTTACAGGTCAGAGAAAAGAGCTGACGTTCAGACCCCAGTCCTACCTACTTACAGGTTAGAGAAAAGAGCTGACGTTCAGACCCCAGTCCTACCTACTTACAGGTCAGAGAAAAGAGCTGACGTTCAGACCCCAGTCCTACCTACTTACAGGTCAGAGAAAAGAGCTGACGTTCAGACCCCAGTCCTGCCTACTTACAGGTTAGAGAAAAGAGCTGACGTTCAGACCCCAGTCCTACCTACTTACAGGTTAGAGAAAAGAGCTGACGTTCAGACCCCAGTCCTACCTACTTACAGGTCAGAGAAAAGAGCTGACGTTCAGACCCCAGTCCTACCTACTTACAGGTCAGAGAAAAGAGCTGACGTTCAGACCCCAGTCCTACCTACTTACAGGTTAGAGAAAAGAGCTGACGTTCAGACCCCAGTCCTACCTACTTACAGGTCAGAGAAAAGAGCTGACGTTCAGACCCCAGTCCTACCTACTTACAGGTTAGAGAAAAGAGCTGACGTTCAGACCCCAGTCCTACCTACTTACAGGTTAGAGAAAAGAGCTGACGTTCAGACCCCAGTCCTACCTACTTACAGGTCAGAGAAAAGAGCTGACGTTCAGACCCCAGTCCTACCTACTTACAGGTCAGAGAAAAGAGCTGACGTTCAGACCCCAGTCCTACCTACTTACAGGTCAGAGAAAAGAGCTGACGTTCAGACCCCAGTCCTACCTACTTACAGGTCAGAGAAAAGAGCTGACGTTCAGACCCCAGTCCTACCTACTTACAGGTCAGAGAAAAGAGCTGACGTTCAGACCCCAGTCCTACCTACTTACAGGTTAGAGAAAAGAGCTGACGTTCAGACCCCAGTCCTACCTACTTACAGGTTAGAGAAAAGAGCTGACGTTCAGACCCCAGTCCTACCTACTTACAGGTCAGAGAAAAGAGCTGACGTTCAGACCCCAGTCCTACCTACTTACAGGTTAGAGAAAAGAGCTGACGTTCAGACCCCAGTCCTACCTACTTACAGGTTAGAGAAAAGAGCTGACGTTCAGACCCCAGTCCTACCTACTTACAGGTTAGAGAAAAGAGCTGACGTTCAGACCCCAGTCCTACCTACTTACAGGTTATGGAAAATGTGCTATTAGAATTTCTCTAGTAGGTTTCTTCTAAGTGAAAGCCTCCACTTCTATGTAAAAGATAAAACAAAACACTATAGTGGACACTACAGTAATGTCTGCAAAAACACTACAATAAATACTACATTATACTACAGTCCACAAAAACACTACATTAATTACTGTAGTATATATTACATGTTTTGCCTCCTGGGTGGCGCAGTGGTCTAGGGCACTGCATCGCAGCGCTAGCTGCGCCACCAGAGTCTCTGGGTTCGCGCCCAGGCTCTGTCGCAGCCGGCCGCGACCGGGAGGTCCGTGGCGCACAATTGGCTTAGCGTCGTCCGGCCGGGTTAGGGAGGGTTTGGCCGGTAGGGATATCCTTGTCTCATCGCGCTCCAGCGACTCCTGTGGCGGGCCAGGCGCAGTGCGCGCTAACCGAGGGGGCCAGGTACATGAGGATGACACATTGGTGCGGCTGGCTTCCGGGTTGGAGGCGCGCTGTGTTAAGAAGCAGTGCGGCTTGGTTGGGTTGTGCTTTGGAGGACGCATGGCTTTCGACCTTCGTCTCTCCCGAGCGTGTACGGGAGTTGTAGCGATGAGACAAGATAGTAATTACTAGCGATTGGATACCACGAAAATTGGGGAGAAAAGGGGGTAAAATAAAAAATAAAAAATATATTACATGTTTTCTTTAACGACTGTATTTATATTGTAGATAGTTAACTGTAGATACTACAGTATACTACACTAAGTACTACAGTATTCACTGTAGTGTTTTTCAGACTGTAGTCCTCAAAATCACTGCAATGCATACTATAGTATTTATACTATAGTATTTTTTTCATGTGGATGTTTTTTCACCAGACTTTTGCAAAACATGTATACTGTGGTCATATATAGTATGTACTGTGGTCATATATAGTATGTACTGTTAAAATCATAATAAATATACAGTAATCAGACACATTGTGACCCACAACTTATGTTGGTCAACCTCATATCAGGGTGATTACAACATGAGTACAGTACATGCTTTCTGTAATAGGTATTCTGTCTTATATAATATATGAAAGCCATTGAGGTTAGGTTGCTCTTTACATCTCTGTGTTTGACCTACAGTATATTCTGTAGATCACTGGTTGGCAGTCTATTTGTTCTCTTTTAAATGTAGTTCTCTCCTCTGTAGTTCTCTGCGAAGTCCATATACAAATAATGGTGCAACTCACTCTTTCTCTCCTCTGTAGTTCTCTGGGCAGTCCATATACAAATAATGGTGCAACTCTCTATCTTTCTCTCCTCTGTAGTTCTCTGGACAGTCCATATACAAATAATGGTGCAACTCTCTATCTTTCTCTCCTCTGTAGTTCTCTGGGCAGTCCATATACAAATAATGGTGCAACTCTCTATCTTTCTCTCCTCTGTAGTTCTCTGGACAGTCCATATACAAATAATGGTGCAACTCTCTATCTTTCTCTCCTCTGTAGTTCTCTGGGCAGTCCATTTACAAATAATGGTGCAACTCACTCTTTCTCTCCTCTGTAGTTCTCTGGGCAGTCCATATACAAATAATGGTGCAACTCTCTATCTTTCTCTCCTCTGTAGTTCTCTGGGCAGTCCATTTACAAATAATGGTGCAACTCTCTATCTTTCTCTCCTCTGTAGTTCTCTGGGCAGTCCATATACAAATAATGGTGCAACTCTCTATCTTTCTCTCCTCTGTAGTTCTCTGGACAGTCCATATACAAATAATGGTGCAACTCTCTATCTTTCTCTCCTCTGTAGTTCTCTGGGCAGTCCATTTACAAATAATGGTGCAACTCTCAATCTTTCTCTCCTCTGTAGTTCTCTGGGCAGTCCATTTACAAATAATGGTGCAACTCTCAATCTTTCTCTCCTCTGTAGTTCTCTGGGCAGTCCATTTACAAATAATGGTGCAACTCTCTATCTTTCTCTCCTCTGTAGTTCTCTGGGCAGTCCATATACAAATAATGGTGCAACTCTCTATCTTTCTCTCCTCTGTAGTTCTCTGGGCAGTCCATTTACAAATAATGGTGCAACTCTCTATCTTTCTCTCCTCTGTAGTTCTCTGGGCAGTCCATATACAAATAATGGTGCAACTCACTCTTTCTCTCCTCTGTAGTTCTCTGGGCAGTCCATATACAAATAATGGTGCAACTCACTCTTTCTCTCCTCCCCCTCTCTCTACCTCCAGTGATGACCACTCTCAGAAGAAGCCCATCTACACAGCCAGTGTGGAGTCTCTGGCCTCTACCAGTGGAGACAAACAACCACTGGTGTGACCGTGCCAAGAGATGGAGAGAAGAAGTAGTGGAACAAATGGAGAAAGATGGTAAAGGGGGCAAGGGAGTGAGGAATAGGAAGGAGGGAAGATGTCAAGGTGGGAGGAGAGGTGCCTGGGTTATGGATGCAGAGTTGCAGTGAGCCAGGATGCAGAGTAAAATCGAAGCTATTATCAAAGGCTGGCTGCGTGTAAGAGGAGGGAGACAAATGATTGTTTTACTGGGGTGGTTTGCTTCCAGCGGGGCTGGCTGGAGTGTTCTTGAACAAAAGGTGTGCAATTTTCTCTTTATTGATCTCGCAACCTGCAAAATTGACATTCACTTTCTTATCTGAGGCAAGGCGAGGGGGAGGAGTCTTATATACTGTGTGAACCCTGAGCAGCTGCAGACAGGTTTCAGGAGGTTACCTTGAGTTAAACTGCTCACCACCACCACTCTTGCAGCCTTGGGCTCACAAAAAGGAATGCCTCTTATGTTGCAAATATAATGTGACTGCTGTATCACAAATGTGCCTTTTCCCCTCAATGCTTTTACGTGGTGTAGAATTTTGGTGTGGATTATTTTTCAAGGAAATGTATAACCTTATGTAGCATAGTAGTGGTGACGCACTTCAAAGTATACAGACAAGATGTACACTTGTAGATTATTTTCTATCGCTATATTCCAATGACAACTGAAGCACTTTCAAACATTAGCCTCAGAGTTATCTATTTGCTGTATTTCCTGTACTTTTAATATTCATGATATAAAGTTTCTTTGAGACATTCTAATAGTAATTCCCCAGTGTCTTTTATCGTTGATTTAAATGTAGGACATAACGAGAGGGGGAGGAGTACTGACAATGCTGTGAAAGCTGGATGCTGGTACAAGCTTGGACACATACAATAAATCCAATGGCCTCTTGACCTCCTATCCTCTCTATAACCTCAGTTCCCTCCACTTCCTATCCATTCTGCAAGGCCTTCCTCTACAGCTAACCTTTACTGCACCTCACTCACACCATCTAACCATGGAGAGAGAGCCTGCATATGATATGCCCAGTCAATAACAGAAGACAAACAGACAACCTTGAGGCATCTACCCATTGTTTTAAGTGAGGCTATGTATGTGGTTACACATCGTTCATTCCCCACTGCATCCTACAGCACCATTAATAACTCTCCCTCTCCCAGCCAGGCTACAACTTCATTCTTTCATTTTCTCCTCTGTTGCCTTGTAACCTTAACGTATTTGTTTCACCGCTCATCACTATAACCGCTCTTCTCATAACTATTTAATTAAGCCTGTCGGTTGATGTTTTATTATGTGTGTGTGGTTGAAGGTAGACTGCCGTTAATAACGGGAAGGAGATGCTGTGGTTTAACAATGACACTCCATTAAAGGGTACCGTCCACGCGCTACAGAGCACAGCCAGGATAATGTTATTAAACTGATTATTCAAGTCTTCACTGCAGCTCCTTCTCCAGCCACCGTCTGGCTTTTTACAGGCTATTTGTGTGTCTTAGCTGCTAGGTGTAAAGGCTGAGGTCAAAACGCTGTAGCCAAAAGTCCATAAAACAGTCATGCTTCATCAAAATACCATTTGGAAATTTGAAGTGCTCTTCATTTGAAATGCCAGCGAACAGCGTTTTATTTTGGCCTTTGAGGCATTTATGGGTAAAAAGCATACGCCTTCACGGATGTTGCTGGTTCAACAGGATGGCCCAAGGACTACTAGACTACAGTGAGGACTGTTGCATGAGGGCTTTCTGCCTCCATGGTTGTTTTTGGATAGCTCTGGCCCCTAGGCACTGACCTACAATCAGCTTTCCCTTCTAAGGTCACCAGGTAAAGTTGAGGGCTGCCCTTAGACACTGGCATAGAGTCTGGCTTCTGACCTCATGTCAGTAGCTAAAGGTGTAGGATTGGAGTAGGCTTACAAAAAGATGACCAGCTACACTTTTACCTCACATATCATATAGGAATAATTGTTAGGAATCATTGTTATTATCCTGCACCAAATATTTATCATTGTTGATTCTGTTTCCTAAGAATATCCATTCACAATATAGTGATAAGTATACCCATAACCACACATCACCATTACCACATAACCATTACATTAGCCTATAGTTGGGTGACTAGCTGATGCTACTAGACCTGCAGTCAAGGATGAACCCTGCTGTGAACTGGAGTGCAACATGTTTCAGCAAGATGGACAGCAGCAATATACCGGTCTATGGAAGCCTGTCTCAGTGGACATCTCCATTGGAATGAGAATGACTAGAGCATGTATAGTTCTCTTGAATAATATAGCAACTAGGGCCCGCTCAAATCATTTTTTTTAGAACACGTGGTCTCACGTGTTGCTATAAACTGGCACATTCGTGCACGTCACTTGGTTTTGTATGTTTCCTTGCATATACATTGATGGGCTGAAATAAAAGTTACGTTTTATCTGGAGAGGCAGGTGTTCCCCCATCATTACTCTCCAACAATGCCCCATCTGATGCGGGGGAGCCGCAGCTGACACCCGCCAACCGGGGAACAAACACTCGGAGAGAAAGTGACAGGGGAAAATGAAACGGGACGCGAAATGCGGGGGGCGGATATTATCCTAGCCAAAACAACATGATGAAAGAGAACATATCTCGGCGTGGGACAAGTAGAAATCAAAAGACAGAAGGAACGGAAGTGAGGTTGAGTGTGAGAAGTACAGAAGGATAAATCAGTAGCCTACAATCATGTCAGGCTACCCACGGGGCAGGAGAATTTATACAGATGGGCCTGTTATGGAGACTGAGACAGGCCACTTTTCATGTAGCAATTTTAGAGAAACAATCAGGCTTAGGGCTACAGCATTTCCATCGAGCAATTTTCAAAGCTGAAAATGAGAATATGCCCTCCTTCAAATATATTATAATTTTCAGGCTGAATTAATTAATTAACAAACACATGTTAATTACAGGCTCGTGTTACGAGCTGATCTGACATGCTATGCACTTTACCCATCTAAAGGTGTCGCCAAACACTTACTTTGAAACATTCATTCACGTATAATAAAATATTCACTGAGGTATATTCAAAAGAAAATACCATTTTCATAATAGGCCCGTTTGGTGCCACGCTCTGACTGGAAAACTCAATTTGGGGTGCAGTGCAACCACAGCATGACGGTAAGCTGAGTCTCCGGTGCTTCTTATTCAGTCGTTATGTGCGCACCCGAGCTCTGTCAAGAACAAGGGTTTGGAACCGCTGGAGAGTTTTGTTGGTTTCATTCCATTACCGCTATTCCAAGCGGTAATTTGATTAAATATAGCGTTATTTAGGCTAGTGCTCTGCTCTACACTCCACTGGTGATTTCACTTTACATTTAGAACACAAACAAACACAAGTTTTTTGTTTACTCCTAGCCTACTCCAATATCAAACTAGGTCTAATAAATTCCTTTGATGACAATAAGTTCTATAGCCTCCATGTATATGGCCATAATAGCACATTTTAATATTCAGGCTATTATGTTTTGAATGTTACAATAACATACTGTATATAGACTACCGTTCAAAAGTTTGGGGTCACTTAGAAATGTCCTTGTTTTTCAAATCAAATTTTATTTGTCACATACACATGGTTAGCAAATGCCAATGCGAGTGTAGCGAAATGTTTGTGCTTCTAGTTCCGACCATGCAGTAAAATCTAACAGGTAATCTAACCTAACAATTTCACAACAACTACCTTATACACACAAGTGTAAAGGAATGAATAAGAATATGTACATAAAAATATATGAATGAGTGAGGGCCGAATGGCATTGGCAAGATGCAGTAGATGGTATAGAGTACAGTATATACATATGAGATGAGTAATGTAGGGTATGTAAACATTATATAAAGTGGCATTGTTTAAAGTGGCTAGTGATACATTTATTACAGCAATTTTCCATTATTAAAGTGGCTAAAGATTTGAGTCAGTATGTTGGCAGTAGCCACTCAATGTTGGTGATGGATGTTTAACAGTCTGATGGCCTTGAGATAGAAGCTGTTTTTCAGTCTCTCGGTCCCTGCTTTGATGCACCTGTACTGACCTCGCCTTCTGGATGATAGCGGGATGAACAGGCAGTGGCTTGGGTGGTTGTTGTCCTTGATGATCTTTATGGCCTTCCTGTGACATCGGGTGGTGTAGGTGTCCTGGAGGGCAGGTAGTTTGCCCCTGGTGATGCGTTGTGCAGACCTCACTACCCTCTGGAGAGCCTTACGGTTGTGGGCAGAGCAGTTGCAGTACCAGGCGGTGATACAGTCCGACAGGATGCTCTCGATTGTGCATTTGGTGACAAGCCAAATTTGTTCAGCCTCCTAAGGTTGAAGAGGCGTTGCTGCGCATTCTTCACCACGCTGTCTGTGTGGGTGGACCAATTCAGTTTGTCCGTGATGTGTACGCCGAGGAACATAAAACTTTCCACCTTCTCCACCACTGTCCCGTCGATGTGGATAGGGGGCTGCTCCCTCTGCTGTTTCCTGAAGTTCACGATCATCTCCTTTGTTTTGTTGACATTGAGTGTGAGGTTATTTTCCTGACACCACACTCCAAGGGCCCTCACCTCCTCCATGTAGGCTGACTCGTCGTTGTTGGTAATCAAGCCTACCACTGTAGTGTCGTCTGCAAACTTGATGATTGAGTTGGAGGCGTGCATGGCCACGCAGTCATGGGTGAACAGGGAGTACAGGAGAGGGCTGAGAACGCACCCTTGTGGGGCCCCAGTGTTGAGGATCAGCGGGGTGGAGATGTTGTTACCTACCCTCACCACCTGGGGGCGGCCCGTCAGGAAGTCCAGGACCCAGTTGCACAGGGTAGGGTCGAGACCCAGGGTCTCGAGCTTAATGACGAGTTTGGAGGGTACTATGGTGTTAAATGCTGAGCTGTAGTCGATGAACAGCATTCTTACATAGGTATTCCTCTTGTCCAGATGGGTTAGGGCAGTGTGCAGTGTGAATGCAATGGCGTCGTCTGTGGACCTATTGGGGCGGTAAGCAAATTGGACTGGGTCTAGGGTGTCAGGTAGGGTGGAGGTGATATGGTACTTGACTAGTCACTCAAAGCACTTTATGATGACGGAAGTGAGTGCTACGGGGCGATAGTCATTTAGCTCAGTTACCTTCGCTTTCTTTGGAACAGGAACAATGGTGGCCCTCTTGAAGCATGTGGGAACAGCAGACTGGGATAAGGATTGATTGAATATGTCTGTAAAACACAGCAGCCAACTGGTCTGCGCATGCTCTGAGGACGCGGCTGGGGATTCCATCTGTGCCGGCAGCCTTGCGAGGGTTAACGCGTTTAAATGTTTTACTCACGTTGGCTGCAGTGAAGGAGAGCCCGCAGGTTTTGGTAGCAGGCCGTATCAGTGGCACTGTGTTGTTCTCAAAGCGAGCAAAGAAGTTGTTTAGTTTGCCTGGGAGCAAGACATCGTGGTCTGCGACGGGGCTGGTTTTCCTTTTGTAGTCTGTGATTGACTGTAGTCCCTGCCACATACCTCTCGTGTCTGAGCCGTTGAATTGCGACTCTACTTTGTCTCTATACTGACGCTTCGCTTGTTTGATTGCCTTGCGGAGGGAATAGCTACACTGTTTGTATTCGGTCATGTTTCCGGTCACCTTGCCCTGATTAAAAGCAGTGGTTCGTGCTTTCAGATTTGCGCGAATACTGTCATCAATCCACGGTTTCTGATTGGGGGAATGTTTTAATAGACGCTGTGGGAGTCCTCAACTGGCAGCTTCATTAAATATTACCCGTAAAACACAAGTCTCAACGTCAACAGTGAAGAGGCGACTCCGGGATGCTGGCCTCCTAAGCAGAGTTGCAAAGAAAAAGCCATATCTCAGACTGGCCAATAAAGAGAAAAGATTAAGATGGGCAAAAGAACACAGACACTGGACAGAGGAACTCTGCCTAGAAGGACAGCACCCCGGAGTCGCCTCTTCACTGTTGACGTTGAGACTGGTGTTTTATGGGTACTATTTAAGGAAGCTGCCAGTTGAGGACTTGTGAGGCGTCTGTTTCTCAAACTAGACACTCTAATGTACTTGTCCTCTTGCTCAGTTGTGCACCGGGACCTCCCACTCCTCTTTCTATTCTGGTTAGAGCCCGTTTGTGCTGTTCTGTGAAGGGAGTAGTACACAGCGTTGTACGAGATCTTCAGTTTCTTGGCAATTTCTCACATGGAATAGCCTTAATTTCTAAGTACAAGAATAGACTGATGAGTTTCAGAAGAAAGTTCTTTGTTTCTGGCCATTTGAGCCTGTAATCAAACCCACAACTGCTGATGCTCCAGACACTCAACTAGTCTAAAGAAGGCCCGTTTTATTCCTTCTTTAATCATAACAGTTTTCAGCTGTGCTAACATAATTGCGAAAGGGTTTTCTAATGATCAATTAGCCGTTTAAAATGATGAACTTGAATTAGCGAACACAACGTGCCATTGGAACACAGGAATGATGGTTGCTGATAATGGGCCACTGTACACCTATGTAGATATTCCATAAAAAAATCTGCCATTTCCAGCTACAATAGTCATTTACAACATTAACAATGTCTACACTGTATTTCTGATCCATTTTATGTTATTTTAATGCACAAAAAAAGTATTTATTTCAAAAACAAGGACATTTCTAAGTGACCTCAAACGGTAGTGTATATATTTTTTAATGCATCTCTTTGAATATGAATAATACATGTTGGCCTAACTATGCATGTTTTGTAAATACCTTTTATTTGGTAGGCTGTTAATGTTTGTTATCAATTAGGTTTATAGTAGCCTACCTACATTGATTGATTGATTGATTGATCGATCGATCGATCGATCGATCGATATTGTAGTATGTTTCCTCCCTCTCCCCTTGTTTGCTGAACCCACCCTCATCTTTATATACAATTCTCCACTTGCTCCTTGCTTCTTATTGGTCAGAGAACAGTTCCGAGTCCCGCCCTCTCTGCTTGCTTTTAAATATATTTAAGTAACCAAGAAAAACTGTCCGAACCACGGTCGTTTATTCACGTCAACGAGAAAAAATGGGTGTATGTGTCTAGTAGTAAGCAGGTTTGTAGTATGTAAAAAGACCCCAGTGAATGTTGTTAAACAGAACCAAACACACTTCAGGCTTTATTCGCGGGTGAACCTGCGGGTTCACGTCACTTTGATTTCTCCAAGGAAGAGGAATATCAAAAAGAGATCAGCGGGACTATCAACGATGGCATTTACGGCGGTGTGGAACTACTGCGCTCCCTTGTCTGTCATCACTTTGCTATCTCTTGTGGGGACAGGTAAGAACATTTTATATTTGGGAATGATATAAAGAACGGGCTATCCGCTGGTTAAGAAAGACTCAGAAACGAGAGATTCATACTTTCTGTAGGGATCTTTGTTGCCCAGATCTTTGTTGACTATTCAAGTGGAAAGGAGTCCGTGACAATAACCTAAACGCTAAATATGCACCGCAGGCTATTTCGTTATGGATATTCTATATTTTGTCAGTGGATAGGACTGCGCGCTGCCTGCCTGGGACAGTGGTGATTGTGCATATGCGATTCCGCGCCTCATGTGGTCGGTGAAGCGTTTTAAGCCCGATGTGGTCTGTATCTCATTGAACACACATCGTTGATGTGTCACCTACACATCGATATATTGATGCTACATGGTAGCATAGTTTATTTTCTGTGTTTGGACAGGCAGTATTATATGCAAACATGCGTTGTTACGACCCCATATTGAAAACAAAAGTAAAAGCTATTGCCACCATTGTACCTTTTGGCCAGTGTTCAGATCTTATATGATATTTAATTGTACATTGCATCGCCATCATACGCCGTAACCTATACGTCTTCCACTTCATCATTTGTATCGACAGAACATAGTTGGGATACACATAACGGGGTGTATAGCTAGATATACGATTGTGCGCGCCATGCGCATAGGCTATGTAACCGCACAGTGTGAATATCGATTCAGCCACATGCCTGCTCATAACAAATACCGCAGCAGAGCAGAGAATCCCACTACTACCACACATTCTCTGTCCAGTCAGTCACTGCTGTCAGCGTCCTCGGCAGAGTAATTTTGCTCGCCTGGGTTCTAGGGACAGATAGTCGCAGTGTGCTAGCCCAGTATCCTTAGCATCACATGTTCGTCAGAAAATGAGTAGTAATCTATCAGACATTCTCCACATTATGTGTTCTGGGAGCTTTGAGTTCTCAACACCTTATCAGCTGGTCTGATATCTATAAATGTTGTATTGCAGAATGATCGTTAAAGCCAGGCACCCTGGAGGCTACTATTGTCCTCTCTCCCTTGTATATCTGTGTGCCTAGGGATAGTCCCAACCTGTTCCCATAGGGACAGCCTGTTTCATGCTCACCATCCCATGAGAACTGCATGTGCTGCACACTGGAGATATGGATTAATGTCATCTCCAAGACAACTTGCTCTGCATGGCTTTGCTTTCGCCATCTGTTTGTATCCGAGAGGAATTGCTTTAGCTCAGCTTGCGTCAATGTTTATTAGAATGAGTTACAATTCTCATGATTCTAACACAGAAATTAGAAGTGGGTTGTGTGGATAGTCTTGTTTTATAGGTTCCCATATAGTACCCATTAGCTATTACTAAGTTATATTACTGTAGTGTAGGCAGATGTCTTTATATTCAGTAATATTGATTATGCTTCTAGCAAGGCAGTGAATGGGTTAAGATCTTGCTTCCATAGTGTAGTGTATTGTCACAGAGCGGTGCTGTGCCTGCCGATGACGTCTACTGTTGGAGAAACATTAGTCTTTCCTCCATACCCCTATGTGTGTATTCCACAGCTGCTGCTCTATAGCCAAGAGAGGGAGAGAGAGAATGATGTTATATGCATCAGTGTGTTATTGTATGTGCATGTATCCTTTACTGGAGTAAGAGAGAAAGGTGCGTGTTTGTGCTGCTTACAGTGCAGGGTTTTGCCAGAGCTGCAGGCTGCCTTGGCTGGGGCCTGGTTGGTGATCACTGTCATTAATCAAGCTAGTGACAGGGCTGGGGGGTGGGGAGTCAGCCGAGGGGAGTAAGGAATCATGACATGTAACGTGGTCGAGTTTATGGGGAGCTGGAATGGGGTAGGGAGAGGGAGGAGAGCGATAGAAAGAGGGGGTTGGGGAAAGGAAGAAAGGCAGAGCGACAGTGAGGAGATGGAGCTGGAGAGATGGCTGGTTTTCAACACCCCTTCATCATGCAAATCAGGATGGATATCAAGAAAACTAATTTAGAGGGGAGGTGGAGGAGGGAGACGAGGGGAAGGGAGAAAAAGAGAGACCCTCTGACAATGGCAGAGAGAGAGATGGATGGATGGATTGGATGGATGAATAGACAGTGATGTAAAGACAGGGAGGCAGCCAGAGATGGCTGCCTAAGAGGAAGAGAAGGAGAAAGAGGGACAGAAAGCGATGGTGAGTGGGAGAGAGATGAAGAAGAAAAGCAGAGGCAAGGAGGACTTCACAGCGCGTGTCTGCTGGGCAAGCCTGAGGGACACACACACACACACACACACACACACACACACACACACACACACACACACACACACACACACACACACACACACACACACACACACACACACACTGAGAGCTCTGTATCGGGGTTCTGGTGTGTGTGTGTGTGTGGGTGATCCGCTACAGCTGCAGGCCAAACTGCCAGAGCATCCCCAGAGCAAATCAAATCAAATGTTATTTGTCACATGTGCCAAATACAACAGGTGTAGACCTTACAGTGAAATGCTTACTTACAAGCCCTTAACCAACAATGCAGTTTTAAGAAAAATACAACCAAAAAAATAAGAAATACAAGTAACAAATAATTAAAGAGCAACAGTAAAATAACAATAGCTTGGCTATATACAGGGGGTACCGGTACAGAGTCAATGTGCGGGGGCATTGGTTAGTCGAGGTAATTGAGGTAATATATACATGTGGGTAGATTTATTAAAGTGACTTATGCATAGATAATAACAGAGATTGGCAGCAGTGTAAAAGGGCGGGGGGGGGGGCGCAATGCAAATAGTCCAGTTAGCCATTTGATTAGATGTTCAGGAGCCTTTTGGACCTAGACTTGGCGCTCCGGTACCGCTTGCTGTGCGGTAGCAGAGAGAACACTATTTGACTAGGGTGGCTGGAGTCTTTGACAATTTTTAGGGACTTCCTCTGACACCGCCTGGTATAGTGGTCCTGGATGGCAGAAAGCTTGGCCCCAGTGATGTACTGAGCCATACGCACTACCCTCTGTAGTGGCTTGCGGTCGGAGGCCGAGCAGTTGCCATACTGCTAACGCCACCTCTGCTGCTACCAGCACCACTACCACCACACTGCACCCCAGCCAGTCTGCTCTTACTGCTGCTCCTATCACCTCTGGGCATTGAATCTCCTCCATTTGTTTATGTGACTGCGTGCAATGAGAGCCATCCGTTTGAGCCCCTTGTCATCATGCATCTGGGCCATGGATCTGCTAAAGACACTGGCGTTGAAAAACGGTAGCAATTGGATGGACTTGGGAGAAGATTTGAATATCAATTATTGTCGGTGTGCACACGTACACATCCACATGCGCCGAGTATAAATCAATGTCGGTGTGAGTCACCGTCTTATTCTGCCTTAAACACACTAACATATAGGGAAGCAGGCATACACTCACACACACTGGGACTTCAGAGGACAGCTGACACAGTTTGATCAGGTTACTGTCTAATGCAAGAAGATGAGTGATTACGCAAGACGCTCTGTCAGCCTGAGTCGTTTTTTTATGCTTGTCAGGCATAGTTTGCATCATGTCAGAGTAGGATTCACTTGTGCTTTCTTCTAGATTACGCCGGAATCACTAGTTCAGCTCACCACTTTGTTCTTTAATGCATCGAAGAAGTCTTCAGCGTAAGCCAAGCTTTTATCCTTTGATCCAAACCTTTGATAATTCTACTCCAAATAAAATAAGGTTGTCGACAATTTCATTAAAATAGTGGGACGTCCTCCTCTTCTCGCACTCGTGCCATAATAAAGTTCTTGAGCGATGCCAATGTTGGAATTTCTCTGTAGTACATCCTTACTTAATGATTCCTCTCTAGTAGGACTACACGATAGGAAAATCAAACGTTGTCATACGGTGCTGGCGTGCCCGTCAAGTCAACATGATTGGGGCAATACTCAGGTTTGTTTGTATTCAGCCTGGCACGGCAGTATCACAGCAGTTTGATCAGCTGATTTAGTTTAAAGGCTATCTGCTGTCAAAACAGAAGCTCTGTCTTCTGCACTACGGGATACTGAAGGGATCAACTCATAAACAAATTTTAGTGTGTCGCTTTTCACAAAGTCACAACGGTGAACGAGAGAAAGAGAGCGAGAGTGAGTCACGGAGCGTAATGTGGGCGAGTTTTATTCTTCCCCCTTCGGTTTTATGGTTCCATTACTCATGATTTTGAATTTCCTAGCTGACTGTTTAGTGCAGGTGATGCATTTAACTGTAATGATTTTCTCATTTCCAACTAGCCCATCGTCTCATCCATAACAATGGAACTATGGAAATATGGGCAATATCTCAAGTCTTAAGTATATTCCTCTTTTAGTCTTTTCTCCCTTCCTCTACACACTGATCAGAAAACACAGGATATGTGAAAGCAACATGGTAGAAGCCCATCAGGAATGTCTAGCTCATCAATGTCAGTGCAGACTGCAGAGGGAGGGAAGAGAGGAAGCCACTTTGAGATTATTGAGATGACTTGGCCTCTATCAGACTTGGCCGTCAGTCACATGCCATAGTTCACTTCCTGTTTACTACTTCCAGTAGCTGATCTGTCCGCAGTGAGAAGTTGACAGGATATAAATAGATTGTGGAGACTGGCAATGGAAAGGCAGAAGGCAACCATGTTGATGATTTTAGTCAGATATCTCATTTGTTTCTTTTCAGTCCAATAAAAAGAAATTCAGGACTTGTGAGGGATTATTAAAAAAAATATACATTGACTTATATTGACTTTGAAGCGGAATTTAATTTAGAATAATTGACCTCTCCCCAGAGAGTGCTAAAATAGCTAATAATAACGGTGATTTACCTAAGCTGTCCTTATGACATGTCTATGTCTGAGGAATTGGCTTTCCACCAACTTCTCTGGGAAGATGTTATGATGAAGAGGAGATGTCAAGGACATCCTTATTTTCTGTCTCTCTCAGCCTGTCAATCAATCTGTTGTTTAATCTCCCGTTGAGTGTCTGCTCCTCTCTCCTCCCCAGCTTCTTGGTCAGTAAACTTCGACAGCCTTTTCTCATGTCCCTCTGTATGTTCTGACCTTCTGTCTCTTGGGCCGGTGCTCTTTATGTTCCTTACCGCTGTCTGTGTGTCTGTTTTGCTGTTGAGACTGTGAAATCAGAGCATTGATTCCCACTTCACCATCGCTTGACACTTTGTGTAGTATATGTGCTACTGCTGTGTGTTCTTTGTGCGCCACACTCTTATGTGAAGGACCTCGGAATTGAATTCAACAATAGCAAGAAACAGGGACAATGAGAGAACTAGGGAGAGTGAGTGGGAAAGAGAGAGAGGAAGAGAGAGAGAAACAGGGCTAAAGAGAAAACAGGATATAGAGCTTGAAGAAGGGGAAGTCACAGAGGTGAACATTCCTTCCTATTGAGGACTCTGTTGCCATGACTCTGGGTAAACACCGCCCCCCTCCCCTTTGCTCCCCGTGCTTGTTTAACACCCTGCTCCACCCTGCTGACACCTGTCTCCCTGACTCCCGGATGGCCTGGCACTAACACAGCGGGATGGAGGGCCCCCGGTAACACTGTAACCACAGTGATTATACCCACTCAGACGGCGTTAGAGCCCTCGCCAGCCTTGATTGGATGATAGGAGCTGATTGAACTGAAAGGCCACCTATCTCAAATTGGAGTGTTGAAACCTGGGTGCTGCTTGAGCAACGGAGCTAATACATGCCTCCCATTGGTTGATGAGGATGAAGAGAGAAGCAGACAGAAGCACGCCCACTCACACACACACACAGACACACGCACACACTTCAAATCACCTGTGATGAGTGGCTAGCCATCTTACATTGGAGTGTAAGGCACAACAGTGTAATGGGGCTAATACTGTCCCATCGTTAGCTCATGAGTACAGTCTGAGTACAGATTCTGAATGGGCTATATTAGGGGCTCCTCCAGGGTCAGGGGGATGAGAGACACAGAGATTAGTCCAGGTGAGGCTTTCTCAGCAGGGCATGACACGCAGACCAGTCCCCCTGGAGTCTGGCTCTGTTGGAGGTGGTTTATGCTGAGCAGAGAGGGTGATCGGAGAAGAGAGGATAGAGAGGAGAAAGAGGAGGGTGTATATTGCTGCTTGTTGGGCCTGGGAAAGATGGAAGCTGGGAAAGGAGGGAAGGAGCCCTGAGCGTACGTCACAGACCAGTGGAGCGAACCGGCTGAGAGCCGGGGTGAGAGACGGAGAGAGGAGTCCAACAAACGAGTGAATGATTGCAGGATTTGGAGTTGAAAATGGAAGGGTGGAGAAAGACAAGGAAGATGAATCTGCCTGTGCAGAGCCTTTTTATTTGTATTTTTATTGAACTTTTGTTTAACCAGGCAAGTCAGTTAAGAACATATTTTTATTTACAATGACAGCCTACCAAAAGGCAAAAAGCCTCCTGCGGGGGCTGGGATTCCCCCCCAAAAATATATATATGTAGGACAAAACACACATCACGACAAGAGAGACAACACAACACCACAACACATGAAGAGAGACCTAAGACAACAACATAGCATTGCAGCAACACATGACAACAGCATGGTAGCGACACAACATGACAACAACATGGTAGCAACACATGGCAGCAGCACAACATGGTAGTAGCACAAAACAGGGTACAAACATTATTGGGCACAGACAGCAGCACAAAGGTCAAGAAGATAGAGACAACAATACATCACGCAAAGCAGACACAACTGTCAGTAAGAGTGTCCATGATTGAGTCTTTGAATGAAGAGATTGAGATAAAACTGTCCAGTTTGAGTGTTTGTTGCAGCTTGTTCCAGTCGCTAGCTGCAGTGAACTGAAAAGAGGAGCGACCCAAGGATGTGTGTGCTTTGGGGACCTTTAACAGAATGTGACTGGCAGAACGGGTGTTGTATGTGGAGGATGAGGGCTGCAGTAGATATCTCAGCTAGGGGGGAGTGAGACCTAAGAGGGTTTTATAAATAAGCATCAACCAGTGGGTCTTGCGACGCGTATACAGAAGTGTCCAGTTTACAGAAGAGTGTAGAGTGCAGTGATGTGTCCTATAAGGAGCATTGGTTGTAAATCTGATGGTCGAATGGTAAAGAACATCTAGCCACTCGAGAGCTGGAAAGCTGGAGGAAGAGAAGAAGAAAGAGGTGGAGAGATTAAGAACGGAGGCGTGACCACAGGCAATGTACAGAGATCCAAGGCGGCAGTGGAAAGAGGAGTGGGAGAGAGACTCGATGGTCATGTAGAGAGGAGTGGGTGCTGTGTAGGTGAACACAACAGACTACGCAGAGAAAAGAGGCCATGATCGATAAGCTCATTCTATACACACACACACACACACACACACACACACACACACACACACAGATATACCCTGTCTGTCATTCTCTCAGGTCGCTATGCTCCCACTTACATAGTGTGTAGAACAGCACAGTAGTACTTAGTGTTCAGTATTAACCCCCCCCCACCCCACCCCCCTCTTCAAATTACTAAGATTTCCTCTTGAAATGACCTTCTCAGAACCCCCCCTGAACCCCCTCCGTAACACACACACAGACACACACACAGCCATTCAGCAGCTTGCCATTTACCAGGAGTTCTCATTTTTAATAATGGGACGTATTGATGAGCTCTGGAAATGTCCAGTCTTTCTCTCTTTCTCTCTTAAAGAGTGACTGCCTTTCAAAGATATTTGTTGCTTTTTAAAACAGAGTATGGGGCACCGATTCGAGTCATAAAGTCAGTCGTGTCTAAATCAGAGTTTGGAACATCGGTGCGTCACAACAGATAAATGAAGGTTGGGTTTTGGTTTGACACTAACATAGTGTGTGGTCCCGTGTGGCTCAGTTGGTAGAGCATGGCGCTTGCAACGCCAGGGTTGTGGGTTCATTTCCCACGGGGGGACCAGGATGAATATGTATGAACTTTCCAATTTGTAAGTCGCTCTGGATAAGAGCGTCTGCTAAATGACTTAAATGTAATGTAAATGTAAATGTAGTGTAAACAGCTGTGGTGATCGCTCTCGATCCAATAGCATAGACAGTGAGACAGACCTGCCCAGCAGCTCTGACTTTGTTTACATGAGACAACCCGTCTCACATGTTTTTACTTGAGAAATACTGCACAGAACACCTTAGTTAGATGTAAAATTGTGCAATGAAAACATCAAAATGAAGATCTCTTGAGTGATCTTACATTCATTCTTGGGATTTTGAGGGAAGTGAAATAGGCTTCCGTGTCCACAGTGTCTCATGGGGGACAAACATCATTAACCAAAAGCGGATTCAGACAAGAAACACAACTCCAAGACTGAAATCTCATTTTTCTAATGAGCAACAGAAAAACACGTGCCGATCGGCTTGTTCAGTGGTTCTAGAAGGGAAATCAGACTAACGTTTTTAAAGGTCACCACAACACTTTTGAAAAGGTCTGCGATGAGGTCACCATCTCAGAATGTCTCCCAATGCCCCCGTCTCAGTGCAGACTCATGTCTACTGTGAATATGCCTGTTGGCTGAGGTTGTTTTTTGTCTTGAAGGAAGGAGTTTTTTAGGACGTGGATGAAACATTGATATTCCAGACTGATTATGTTCCTTATACAGGCCAGCTAATTAGGATAATGGCGATAATGAGTTATTTGGCTCCTAATGTGTGTTTGAAGTGGGAGAGTTGCAGAAGAAGGTTTCTCAGTGGGCTTGTCATTATTAGCTGTTACCAACAGTGATATAATGCTTTGTTTATCTGAGCCGTCCCATATGCTCTTTCAAGAACAAGCATGTCTGTTGATTGCTAGATTCAGTGAAAAGGATAACTGCTGCCACTAGATCAAATACACAAGATTGAGCAATATGGTTCTGGAGGGAGGCCAGATAATTGTTGACTAGTGCTGAGCCGAATAATCAAAATTTCAGTAATTTTTTTGTTTATTAACAGCTAATTGATAATAATATTTTAGTAAAGTAATTTGAATAAATTATGGTTAATAGGTGATAATCAGTAATGGGCAGTCACTACCATCATGGGACTTCTATTAATTGTTAGAT